>NW_027175832.1:20925841-20940841 GCF_023055335.1 Clinocottus analis | reverse complement strand
TATTTATTAACAGAATCGTTTCCTGTGAAGTTGTTTTTCCTTCAGATTGTTCCTCTGTTCCTCTTCTGGACCCTGTGTGTGTTGGCATGACTCGTGAACCTGTACTGTGGTGTAGTTTTAACCTTTTAAAAGAAACGGAGGTGAGAGCCTCAAAAAGGGGCGGGGTTTAGTGCATTAAAGGGGCGTGTCATGTTTTTACCTGGAGACGTCCTGGTGGAGCAGATCTCTGGAGAACGTCCAGCTTCTTCTTCACTGGAACCTTCTGCACATGGAGGTCCACGCTGAAGCAGCTTTTCATGAGGAAGTCTCGTCTTCTCTCTCTTTGAATGTGAAAGAATATTTGTGTCTTTTCTCTTCTGTTTGTTTGTTGTTGTTTTTGTTGCATTTCCTCTCGAGACATTCCAAACAGAACGAAGGAAACTCTGGTTTCCTCTCGGTGGCGACGCGTCATGTCTTTAAAATCTCTTCTTCGAGTCACGTGACCGCAGCCACTACGGTGCGTCAACAACAACAACAACAACAACAACAACAACAAGTTTACATCTGGTGATGAACGACCAGCTGATGCTCATTTAGAGTCAAACAGACCACAATGAGGGGACGCTTTAGGGGCGGGGCTAAAGGTGATTGACAGGTCCACCAGAGACGTGTACGGCGTCTCCACGTCGCTCCTCCGTCCGGACGCGGCCACTTCCTGTTCACCGGTTAATCCAAGATGGCGACGAACTCCAGTCGTTGAAATCTGACGAGTGAGAACGAAGAAAAAGACGTTTCACCCGAGAAGAAAACGTCAATAACAAAGATTTGATATTTAATTTTAGCCTCGAGAAGACGATGAGCAGGAACCAGCCGTTAGCCGTGGAGGAGCTACATGGAGCTACGTGGAGCTACATGAAGCTACGTGGAGCTACATGAAGCTACGTGGAGCTACATGAAGCTACGTGGAGCTACATGAAGCTACGTGGAGCTACATGAAGCTACGTGGAGCTACATGAAGCTATATGGAGCTACGTGGAGCTACATGAAGCTACGTGGAGCTACATGTAGCCGGACACGCTCGGGCCGTTGTCTTCTCCGTGTTCATGTTTTTTATGTTTTTTATGGTTTTCTTAGTTTAATTTCCGCCACAGCAGCGGTGTGTGTGTGTGTGTGTGTGCGTCGTCGTCTCCGCGGCGTAGCGACGTGTTTCTACTTGTTGTCGACCGTCGCAGCCGTGACTTCTCTAAATGTGACTAGAATGTGTTTGACATGTTAATATTCTGCATGTAGACTTTCAGAGGCTTTTTTTGGGTCTCTGCCAAAATAAAAAAGGAAAATGTTTTTTTTTTGTAATGTAAACTCTGGTGCCGATGAGTTATTGAGAGAAATGTTCTGTTTATTCAAAACTACAAAGTGCTATCAGTAAGAGCCATCTCAGTGCTACCAACGTGCTACTACAGTGCTAAGGTGCTACTACAGTACCTAGGTGCTACTACAGTGCTAAGGTGCTACTACAGCAGTGTTAATAAAGTGCTATTACAGTGCTAAGGTGCTACTACAGTGCTACTACAGTACCTAGGTGCTAATAAAGTGCTACTAAGGTGCTACTAAGGTGCTACTACAGTGCTACTAAGGTGTTACTACAGTGCTAAGGTGCTACTACAGTGCTACTAAGGTGCTACTACAGTGCTACTACAGTACCTAGGTGCTAATAAAGTGCTACTAAGGTGCTACTACAGTGCTAAGGTGCTACTACAGTGCTACTAAGGTGCTACTACAGTGCTACTAAGGTGTTACTACAGTGCTAAGGTGCTACTACAGCAGTGTTAATAAAGTGCTACTACAGTGCTAAGGTGCTACTACAGTGCTACTACAGTACCTAGGTGCTAATAAAGTGCTACTAAGGTGTTACTACAGTGCTAAGGTGCTACTACAGTGCTACTAAGGTGCTACTACAGTGCTACTAAGGTGTTACTACAGTGCTAAGGTGCTACTACAGTGCTACTAAGGTGTTACTACAGTGCTAAGGTGCTACTACAGTGCTACTAAGGTGCTACTACAGTGCTACTAAGGTGCTACTACAGTGCTACTAAGGCGCTACTACAGTGCTACTAAGGCGCTACCAACATTGTCGTCGCCGGCTGTCAGAAGCCAGAATAAACGAGCTGTTTTAAAACGCTTGTTTTCTGAATGGAGTCTGAGTCGATCAATGCTAAGCTAAGCTAACATTGTAGCCGCTCCACATGGTCAAACGGAGGCTTTGGCCCAGAGACGGCTTCTTTCCACCATTTCTGATTCAACAAGAAAAGTTGCGTCAGGAGAAGAGTCTCAATGCTGAAGAAGGTATTTATATTCACGTCACGGTAGTAATATTCATACTTGGTAGTACTTTCGGACACGTTGAATGCAGGTCTTTTCCCTCGTGACACAGTCTTCATACACTTTACCGTCTTGCACCGCTGGCCCGGACGAGGACGACCACAAACTAAACAAATGAATCAAAATATAATCGCCTGTCGGGTTAATTGCCGTCTAATTAAAAACTGCAGGAGCTCAAACTGGAGCGGAGGTCGCGCCTCTGCGCAGGAAGATAAGCGGACGTCTGCGTTGGTGCATTGCTACGAGGGGCCGGGCCTCCGGCACGCCGCTCGGACCTAAATATAGGGTTAAAAGAAACGGGGGGGTTCAGGGACGGGAGCAGCTGCCGGCTTCAGTCCAACACATTCAGCCGCCAGTCGTCTGCAAACCAACACACCGTCCCAACATCGACCAACACGCACCAGAACGGTCCAGAAGTAGACTGGACCCACCCGAGCGGGCCGGTTCTGGTCCTCCAGCTGAGGCTTGATGGTTATGTTGAGTGTTGATGGAGCTACAATGTTAGCATAGCTCCTAGAAAGCTCCCTGAGCAACTTTCAAAGAAAGAAACGTCAGGATTTAGAGGAGCGATTGTGTTATTTTAACACATCCATGTGTGTTTATGGACAACACATTAATAGGCGACAAAGCAAGTCCACAACCCCGAAATAATGAAATAATGGCCGCGATGAAGACATAGACTGTAAAGTTCACACGCCGCTCAGATGAACCCTTTGGTTCAGCCGCTGCTCTCAATGAGGGAAGAAGCTTCACTTGTCGGTCGGTGAGCGTTTGGACTCTGCCGCTCTCGGGAAGTGAAGACGGCAGCTGATGTCTAATCCCCCAAACACCAGCCCGGCTCTGTGTAACCAGACCACTGCGGCTCCTCTGCATGGTCCCTGCGGCGCTGCAGAGGCTGCTGACGGACGTGAACTCGCAGCTGCTCGCGTGAACGTATTCACAAACATCGTAGATTTATGAATCGGCCCGCGTGGCTCTGAACAAAGAGCAGAGCCGGACTTGGACGGGGGGATTTCCATCGTCCTCTGCTTTGCGTCTTCCCAATATGTCCGAGTGTCGCCTTACAGAGAGCTTTTATTTTTAGCGGGGGGGTTGGTGGCTGGCCCACATCCCGATGAGGCCTGAATTCAGGTTCCCTTTGGATCCTGAAGCCTTTTTTAAGAGGGGTGGGTGGAGTCTCCCCTTCCCCCCCGGCCCCAGACCTGAGTTTGGGTCACAGCGGTTGGGTGTTGGCTCTCTCCGGTCTCCCTGCTGGTACCTCCGCTGGTGCTGGTCCGCTTCACCCAAACTAAACCGCAAGTCTCCGCTGAGAGAGAGATCTCCCCTCGTCGCCGATGGATCAGCACAAGTACCGCACGGCGGGCGTCCAGGAGAAGCTGGAGATCGTCGGGGTGGAGGACGAGGACGGGAACCCCATCAGCGCCCTGACCATCCTGTCCCTGCTGGAGCGCGTGGCCGGCATCATCGACAACGTCCAGTCCTGCCAGCAGCGCATGGAGGAGCGCCAGCTGGACCTGGAGGGCAACATCAAGAGCATCCAGGGCGACGTCCTGAAGCTGGCCAAGGACCACACCGACACCAGCGGCACGGTGGAGAAGCTCCTGCAGAAGACCCGCAAGGTCAGCGCCAACGTCAAGGAGGTGCGGGCGCGCGTGGAGAAGCAAAACGTCCGCGTCAAGAAGGTGGAGTCCACGCAGGACGAGCTGCTCACGCGCAACAAGTTCCGCGTCGTCATCTATCAGGTGAGTTCTCTGAACGGCAGTCTGCTGGTTGTCTGTTTCTGTTGTTCGTTACGTTAAAATAAAGTCAAGGGAAAGACATCGTGGTTAAAGTATCAACCAACAGTAAAAGCTGCTGAACCTTCTGGGTGAGAGTCCGGTTCGTTGGTTCGTTGGTTCGTTGGTTCGTGTCTCACTGTGACTGCTGCTGGTGCTGTTGGATGCATTTGAGTTGTGTCTAAGAATCAGATTTACTTTTTATTGACGTGGACGTCGCCCCTACAAAGTATAAATGAAATTGTTGTAATCTTTGTTGAACGTGTGAAGTCCACAAAGCTTTAGCGGAACATATCAGGAGCTGTGACATGATGAAGGTTCACATGTTCATAAAGCCTAAAAATATGGTTTGAAATCTTGCTGTTCTCTTGATATTTTTATCTATAAATGATGAGATATCCAACAATCAATGTGAAAGTTTTGTTTATGAAGAGTTTAGAAGAAGAAGCTGTGATCTTCTGATTAAATCCTGATTGGTGCATAAGTAAGTATGACGTCATCTTCGTCAGACTAAGCCCCGCCCACTTCACATCAGCACAGCAGAACTCTGAAACTCTAAAACAGAACTCAATTTGTACATGTATGCTGGTATTGCAAAAACCAAATGAATCCGGAAAGGGATATTTTTACCGTACATTACCGTGCATTATCATCCATTATTGTACATTACCGCACATTACCGTACATTACCGTGCATTACCCTACCTTACCGTGCATTACCGTACATTACCGTGCATTACCGTACATTACCGTGCATTACCGTGCATTACCGTGCATTACCGTACATTACCGTGCATTACCGTGCATTACCGTACATTACCGTGCATTACCGTGCATTACCGTACATTACCGTGCATTACCGTGCATTACCGTGCATTACTGTACATATTGTGCCTGAAAGCTTTACATTTACAAGCATAAGAGAGGTCTTCATGCTCCATAAGCTTTCATAAAGAGATCAAACTGAATGTCTCTGCAGACGTCCACAGTGAGGCTTCAGAATAGCCTCGGCCGCTATGTGCTGCTAACAGCTGCTGTGGATCCGTCACAGAGTCACAGAACTATTCTGAGCTCTCAGCGTTCAGCCGGCGGGACACGAACCGCTGTCACCGGGTCTGAGCTGCTGCTCATCACGGGAACAGACAGACCCATGACCTGCTGCTGCAGCGCTGGAGACACACCTGAAGCACCTGAAGCACTTAACGCACCTGAAGCACCTGAGACACCTTAAACACTCGTTATAATAAGTTGGTGAAGCTGCATTGAAATGAATGAAGTTGTAACTTTGGTAAATGGGGGCGAATAAAGTTGTTAACATTTTAAAACGTTCCTAACGTGTGTGTGTGTGTGTGTGTGTGTGTGTGTGTTATTAATACCTGTCTTGAACCCTGTGGTGTAATCATTGTGTCATTCTCAGTGTCTGCACGCGCTCCACTGGCTCCGCCCCCTGATTAATGAGTGTGATCGTTGCGGTTTGATTTGGATTAATTGTGTTTCTCATCCAGTCGCCTGCAGGCAGCAGCTGGAGGCCTGAGAAACACAAGATAATTCAGCTTTTATTGTGTTTAGAAAATAAACAGTTATCAGTGTATTAATGATGATTATTAAATGATTAAAAAAGCAAGTTTAAAAAGGTTAATGTACATTTATCTTAATGACACAGAAGCATAGACTTCTATACAACCAGAGGTTGCAGCCTGGTTGAGCTGTTACTATTTACTATGTTAGCATGCTAACATGGTGACCTGATGGGAACATGAACGTCTTCATAATCCCTCAACAGCTGATGAGATGTTTCAGTCCTGATGGACCTCAAACCAGATGGTGTCTTTGTTATTAGCGGCCATCTTGTGTTCCTGCCAGCAGCTTCCTGTCTTCGTGAGTCTCAGTTACTCCTCATCTGTAAAAATAGACAAACCCGATCCCATGAAGATGCCAGTGTTCTCAGAGGCTGCAGGTCTGACGTTCTCTCAGAGGAATATCATGTTTTCTATCCGGTCCTGAATCAATGAGCAGCGTCGTCATTGATCTAAGATGGAAAGAGGATCCGGGTGACAGTTTCATCTCTGAGTCCAGTGCAGTGAGAGAGTTGTGGAAGTGAATGTTTTAACAAATCAAGGGGATCAAAACTTTAAAGAGTTCACTAGAAGCTTGATGAGTCAGAAGATTCAAAGGAAACTGAACTAAACTTCAAAATACTTATTTTTGTCTCCAATATCAGTTTCATAGATTTGAAACATCATTTATATAGACTTCTATACAACCAGAGGAGTCGCCCCCTGATGGTCAGGAGAGAGAATGCAGCTTTAACACATGAAGCATAGACTTCTATACAACCAGAGGAGTCGCCCCCTGATGGTCAGGAGAGAGAATGCAGCTTTAACACATGAAGCATAGACTTCTATACAACCAGAGGAGTGAGAAGGAATGGGAAATATGGGTTGAATAGCAAATCTTGAGCCGTTACTGGTGTGCCTGCGTTGGGTCTGATGGTCTCGGTGGTCTCGGTGGTCTCTGTGGTCTCTGTGGTCTCGGGGGTCTCTGTAGACCTGACTCTCCTGTCTTCCTCTCTGCAGGGTGACACCGAGGTCCCGTCAGTCGCCGTCACCAAGTCTCCCAAAGGATCCGGCCTGGACGGGCTGGAGATGGAGCCCGACCTCTACGACGTCCCGGTCGACCTCTCCTCCGACGAGGAGTACCTGAGCCTGGAGGAGGCCGACCCCTCGCGCTCCGCCCGCATCAAGAAGTCGATGGTGAAGAGCACCGAGACCCTGAAGGCCGCCTTCTCCAAGGAGAACATGAGCAAGACCAAAGGCAACCTGGGCACCAAGTTCCACAACCTGGGCGAGAAGGTCATGCCGCCGGAGCGCCGGGACAAGATGCACCAGGCCGGCGAGCGGCTGAAGCAGTCCGGCGAGCGGCTGAAGGAGAACATCGCCAAGAAGGCGCCGAACAAAGAGACCTTCCGCATCAAGCTGAAGAAGGAGAGGGCCGTCGCCGAGGGCCAGGAGGGCGCCGAGGCCGAGCGCCACGAGCCGGCGCCGGCGGACCAGGAGCCGGTGGCCTACACCGAGGTCGCGATGGAAACCAAGAGGGAGGGGCCCGTGGAGGAGGCCGGCGCCACCCGGATAGGAGAGGAGGGTCACGGGAAGTAGATGACGAACGAAAGCGGAGGCGGGACCCTGGAGGGAGGTTCAGAGAGAAGGTCTGCGATTGGTCGACGTCGACGACGGACATGTTTATTTTGGCTAGAATGTTCTCGAGATACGACACTGGATATTTATAAAAATCTATTTTCAGGGTGTTGATTCAAGTCACTTTACTCTGTCAGATGTTTATCTGCTGATTTTAACAATCAAATGATTGGAAGTAAAAAAAAAAAAAAAAGCTTGACGCGAATGTGAGAATTTTGTCGTCGAACGTACGAAAAAAATGTTTCGTTTGATAAATTCGTGAGTTTAAAATGTCAGAGATGTGAGACGTGAGCAGGTGAGCCGGGTCACGCTGCAGGTGAAGGAAAAGAAGGATGAGGAAGATGAATGTTGATCTTTCACCTGGATGTACATACAACGCTGAACATACTGGCAAAACCAGTGAGGTCCATAAATAAAAGATGTGGTCAGTGAAGGCCTCAGCGGGTCTCTGAGCGCCTGGACAGGAAACAACATGCCAACACCACACCGGCTTCTGTAGGCCACAACATGCCAACACCACACCGGCTTCTGTAGGCCACAACATGCCAACACCACACCGGCTTCTGTAGGCCACAACATGCCAACACCACACCGGCTTCTGTAGGCGACAACATGCCAACACCACACCGGCTTCTGTAGGCGACAACATGCCAACACCACACCGGCTTCTGTAGGCCACAACATGCCAACACCACACCGGCTTCTGTAGGCCACAACATGCCAACACCACACCGGCTTCTGTAGGCGACAACATGCCAACACCACACCGGCTTCTGTAGACAACAACATGCCAACACCACACCGGCTTCTGTAGGCCACAACATGCCAACACCACACCGGCTTCTGTAGACAACAACATGCCAACACCACACCGGCTTCTGTAGACAACAACAGCACGAAAGCAGACGCCACTAAGCTGCACCCGTCTGGGACTTCATTACCCAGCATTCAGTTCATGAGCGCAGAGAGTTCAGGGGCAGAGAGTCGGTTATGGAGGCTTAAACGCGGGTTAGCGGTTAGCAGATTAGCTTTAAATAACAGGTAGATGATAAAACACTAATGAACGTGTGAAGCTGCATCTGTCTGTCAGAACCTTTCATGAGTTTAGTTTGTTAAGTTCACTTCATTCAAAGAGCTCGATGAGCACGTTAAAGACAAGATGGAAAGATTCACGTTTAAAAGACTCCATAAACATTCGACGTTATGCAGATGATACTCCATCATACGTGTCGGTCGAGCCTGATGGAACCAACCAGCGCGCTGAACCTTAAGCTTTTCTTAAAGACTCATGAATCTGGATGACCTGTAACTTCCTGATGCTGAACTGAACAAAACTGAAGTAATTTCACTCGCCTGAAGGTCGAAGTTCAAATGTCAATAAAAACATGAACTCAAAAGGTCGGCGTTGGTGTGAACGCATCGAGAGTCTCAATATGTTCCTTAAATATCTTCATCCAGACTTTGGAAGATTCTGTTTTCTTTCTGACTGAATATTCAACTTGTCTGCTGCGTCGTTTCTCACGTATTTTCCGTCAAATTCCCTCTGACAGATTTGTCGTCTTTGGAAGTTAAATAAAGGTTTCAGGGTTTGACTGAACGTCGTCATCGTAGTCCAGCAGCTCACCAGCATCCTGCTGTTTCACAGCTGAGCGGCTTCTAGGCCGTAGGAGACGAGGTGGTAGGAGACGAGGTGGTAGGAGACGAGGCCGTAGGAGACGAGGCCGTAGGAGACGAGGCCGTAGGAGACGAGGCGTCGGCAGTTTCAAAGCTTTTCGAGCGCTGCTGAAGTTTTGGCGTATGAATGTTTAAATATGTTTTTCATGTCCAGTTTCTCTGCTTTATATTCATAGTTTCTTTTGAAGTTTGGTGATCACACTGAGGTCAGTTTAGCTGCTCGGTAGAGATTAAGGTAGTGATGTCATCACCGGTTATCGTCCTCTGCACTTCCTGTTTCACAGCGTCTTGATTTGTGTGAGTGAAGCTGTGTTGATGTTTTTCATGTAAAGAATTGAAAGTATTTAGTTTGATTTGAACTCTTCTGTTTGTACTTCAGCTTTCATAACAGCTCAGTAGTTTCTTTACTTTACTTTACTTTACTTTAGTTAACTTTACTTTAGTTAACTTTACTTTAGTTAACTTTACTTTACTTTACTTTACTTTACTTTAGTTAACTTTACTTTACTTTACTTTAGTTAACTTTACTTTACTTTACTTTACTTTACTTTAGTTAACTCTACTTTACTTTACTTTACTTTACTTTACTTTAGTTAACTCTACTTTACTTTACTTTACTTTACTTTAGTTAACTTTACTTTAGTTAACTTTACTTTACTTTACTTTACTTTACTTTAGTTAACTCTACTTTACTTTACTTTACTTTACTTTACTTTAGTTAACTCTACTTTACTTTACTTTACTTTACTTTAGTTAACTTTACTTTACTTTACTTTAGTTAACTTTACTTTAGTTAACTTTACTTTACTTTACTTTACTTTACTTTACTTTACTTTAGTTAACTTTACTTTACTTTAGTTAACTTTACTTTAGTTAACTTTACTTTACTTTACTTTACTTTACTTTACTTTAGTTAACTTTACTTTACTTTACTTTACTCTACTTTACTCTACTTTACTTTACTTTACTTTACTTTTGGATCATCTGCTTCCAGCTTTGAGGCTTTACAGTGAAACGCTGCCGTGTGGTCGATGTGGACGTTTATCATTTTGTTTTTCTATAAATAAAGCTTCATAAAACTCTATCAACTGGTACGCTGTATCACACACACACACACACACACACACACACACACACACACACACACACACACACACACACACAGGAAAATGTATGGAAGCCCGTTTCTGACACAATTTATAATTTAGACTTTATTATCTCATAAATGTATCATCTATACTTCCATCTCTACCTCCACCTGTCCATCTCTTTCTACTTCTTCATCTCTATCTTCCTCTTCCTCCCTGCTGCTCCTCTGGATGTGTTTACTTCGTTGGACCTCCTGCTTGTTGATTTGAACATTGATTTATTAAATCATGTTTCTTAAACCTGTTCTGCCTCTTCTCCGAGTTGTCATCAGGTCCCTTTGATCTTGAGTTTCCATCACAAACATCTCTCCTCCTCTCAGAGGTTCAGATCCTCTCTCCTCCCCTCAGAGGTTCAGATCCTCTCTCCTCCTCTCAGAGGTTCAGATCCTCTCTCCTCTCAGAGGTTCAGATCCTCTCTCCTCCTCTCAGAGGTTCAGATCCTCTCTCCTCTCAGAGGTTCAGATCCTCTCTCCTCTCAGAGGTTCAGATCCTCTCTCCTCCTCTCAGAGGATCAGATCCTCTCTCCTCCCCTCAGAGGTTCAGATCCTCTCTCCTCCCCTCAGAGGTTCAGATCCTCTCTCCTCTCAGAGGTTCAGATCCTCTCTCCTCCTCTCAGAGGTTCAGATCCTCTCTCCTCCTCTCAGAGGTTCAGATCCTCTCTCCTCCTCTCAGAGGTTCAGATCCTCTCTCCTCCTCTCAGAGGTTCAGATCCTCTCTCCTCCTCTCAGAGGTTCAGATCCTCTCTCCTCCTCTCAGAGGTTCAGATCCTCTCTCCTCCTCTCAGAGGTTCAGATCCTCTCTCCTCCTCTCAGAGGTTCAGATCCTCTCTCCTCCTCTCAGAGGTTCAGATCCTCTCTCCTCCCCTCAGAGGTTCAGATCCTCTCTCCTCTCAGAGGTTCAGATCCTCTCTCCTCCTCTCAGAGGTTCAGATCCTCTCTCCTCCTCTCAGAGGTTCAGATCCTCTCTCCTCCCCTCAGAGGTTCAGATCCTCTCTCCTCCTCTCAGAGGTTCAGATCCTCTCTCCTCCCCTCAGAGGTTCAGATCCTCTCTCCTCCTCTCAGAGGTTCAGATCCTCTCTCCTCTCAGAGGTTCAGATCCTCTCTCCTCTCAGAGGTTCAGATCCTCTCTCCTCCCCTCAGAGGTTCAGATCCTCTCTCCCCTCAGAGGTTCAGATCCTCTCTCCTCCTCTCAGAGGTTCAGATCCTCTCTCCTCCTCTCAGAGGTTCAGATCCTCTCTCCTCCCCTTAGAGGTTCAGATCCT
The DNA here is from genome assembly GCF_023055335.1 of Clinocottus analis. NCBI lineage: Eukaryota > Metazoa > Chordata > Actinopteri > Perciformes > Cottidae > Clinocottus > Clinocottus analis. The sequence continues at coordinate 20,929,431 of NW_027175832.1, read as the reverse complement.
CTCTCCTCCCCTCAGAGGTTCCTCTGGCGGCTCAGATGAAACCCTGGATCCTTCATCATTCAGCTCGGCGGCGTCAGCAGATTGCACCGCCGCCGTCTAAATGAAACGCCAATCATGCCGCTTCGCCGTGGAGGAAATGTCCTGTGGAGCCGAAGAGCACAGCGGCGGTTTGTCCAGAGAGGATCTTTTATTATTTATTAATATTTATTGGCCCTAAAACAAACACCGGGGCCTCGATTCCTCCCAGAGTCCAATGAGACGCTGGACCCAAGAGAGGATCATGTCAACCAGCATTTAACCTGCAGCGTTCCTCCTGCAGCGTTCCTCCTCCTGCAGCGTTCCTCCTGCAGCGTTCCTCCTGCAGCGTTCCTCCTGCAGCGTTCCTCCTCCTGCAGCGTTCCTCCTGCAGCGTTCCTCCTCCTGCAGCGTTCCTCCTGCAGCGTTCCTCCTGCAGCGTTCCTCCTGCAGCGTTCCTCCTCCTGCAGCGTTCCTCCTCCTGCAGCGTTCCTCCTCCTGCAGCGTTCCTCCTCCTGCAGCGTTCCTCCTCCTGCAGCGTTCCTCCTGCAGCGTTCCTCCTCCTGCAGCGTTCCTCCTGCAGCGTTCCTCCTCCTGCAGCGTTCCTCCTCCTGCAGCGTTCCTCCTCCTGCAGCGTTCCTCCTGCAGCATTCCTCCTGCAGCGTTCCTCCTCCTGCAGCGTTCCTCCTGCAGCGTTCCTCCTGCAGCGTTCCTCCTGCAGCGTTCCTCCTGCAGCGTTCCTCCTCCTGCAGCGTTCCTCCTCCTGCAGCGTTCCTCCTCCTGCAGCGTTCCTCCTGCAGCGTTCCTCCTCCTGCAGCGTTCCTCCTCCTGCAGCGTTCCTCCTCCTGCAGCGTTCCTCCTCCTGCAGCGTTCCTCCTGCAGCGTTCCTCCTCCTGCAGCGTTCCTCCTCCTGCAGCGTTCCTCCTGCAGCGTTCCTCCTGCAGCGTTCCTCCTCCTGCAGCGTTCCTCCTCCTGCAGCGTTCCTCCTGCAGCGTTCCTCCTCCTGCAGCGTTCCTCCTCCTGCAGCGTTCCTCCTGCAGCGTTCCTCCTCCTGCAGCGTTCCTCCTCCTGCAGCGTTCCTCCTGCAGCGTTCCTCCTGCAGCGTTCCTCCTCCTGCAGCGTTCCTCCTGCAGCGTTCCTCCTCCTGCAGCGTTCCTCCTGCAGCGTTCCTCCTGCAGCGTTCCTCCTCCTGCAGCGTTCCTCCTGCAGCGTTCCTCCTGCAGCGTTCCTCCTGCAGCGTTCCTCCTGCAGCGTTCCTCCTGCAGCGTTCCTCCTCCTGCAGCGTTCCTCCTCCTGCAGCGTTCCTCCTCCTGCAGCGTTCCTCCTGCAGCGTTCCTCCTCCTGCAGCGTTCCTCCTGCAGCGTTCCTCCTCCTGCAGCGTTCCTCCTCCTGCAGCGTTCCTCCTGCAGCGTTCCTCCTGCAGCGTTCCTCCTCCTGCAGCGTTCCTCCTCCTGCAGCGTTCCTCCTCCTGCGAGGACAGACAACATCGTTCTGATTTCCTCCACAGCGTGAGGAGACGTCGCTCCAGAGTGATTGCATTCAGCGCCTCCTGTTTGTTATGCATTAGCTGAGCACAATGCTGCTCACAGAGCCATCTGATGACGGAGGAACGGCCTCGGGACGAGAAGGAGAGGAGGAGGAGGGAGAGGAGGAGGAGGAAGAGGAGGAGGAGAGGAGGATGGGAGGCCGAGCCACGGCTCCATCGAGACGGTTTCTTGTCTAAAGGCTTCATCTTCTGTGCAGGAAACACTTGCATGACGTCGTTCACACATTCACAGGCTCACGACGCGACGCAGCGACACCGTTAAACACCAGAGTGACGCTAAACAGTAGGGCAGGTGCACGTGTTCTTCATCATAACGCCAGTGCAGCAGACGTTAGCCATGACATCATGACATCATGACATCATGACTTCATGAACATGAAATACAGACATTCAACTGTAGGAATCAAATATAGTATAAAACATTGAATATTTCTGTGGTAGACCTGTATGAATGTAGAAATCTTGTTATTGCACTGTGTGTGTGTGTGTGTGTGTGTGTGTGTGTGTGTGTGTGTGTGTGTGGGATCTATAATCGCTTCTCCAGTCACAGCTTTTCTTCAGGGAACATAATGACTCCTCCAGCTGAGAGAAAGACAGCGTTTTCTTCCCAAAATGACAAACCCGGCGTCTGAAGCGGCCGACACCACGGCACAGGAAGCGGAATACTGATGAAGCGACGGGCCGACCTCACGTGCGCTCACACAACAGAAGCGATGAGCAGCATGGAGTCCTGATTGAGAAGGGAGAGCTCTGAGAAGCTTTCAGTGGAGAAAACTGATCACGGGCCTCCAGAATGCCGTCAGGTGGAGAAAAGGTGACGAGGTCATCGCAGCGTGACCTCTCCTTCACACAGGACATGACCGTCAGTCTCCGAGCTGTTCCTCGACCGGTCCACTTCCTGTCCTGTGTGTGCTTTCGTCGTTTTTAAACTTTCCGGCACAGCCTGCACAGGTGGAGACCTGGAACCCACATCCACCTCCAGGAGCTGTGAAGGAACGTCACCCATCACCTCTTTTAGAAAACATCCAGTGAAATAATGACTCTCAGATGTCAGCTATTTTAGAGCAAAAGGCATGAATAGCTTCCTGGATGAGGCGGGCGGATGAGCTTCCTGCCGGCCCGCGGGCCAGAGCCTCCCGGCAGCCCGGCGCTCATTACCGCGTCGCTCAGGTCGAGCCGCTGCCTCCCTCCCAATTACCTCTCCATCCGACAAGCAGGCGACGCCGTCTGTCTGCAGGAGCAACGGCTCCATGTGGAGGCGTCTGGAGGAGATCAACAGCTGCAAAGCACAAATAAACAAAGGGGAAAGTTTTCATGTCCATAAGGAATCAAACGGCTCGCTGTGACGTGACGGCAGCAGAGCAAACGTGCTCTTTGTGTCCGGGAGGAATTCTTATGAGTCGTCTGTGTTGCAGCAACATCTCACGATAAGCCGTGCAACAACATGAGCAACAACACTCCACTACCCAGCATGCTCCTGGCAGAAGAGGAAGATGGATGAGAGCAGCGGGAGCTCCATGACATCCTGCACCAGCCCTCAACGTCTGTGTGGCTGTGCACAGCGTCTGAGACGCCTGACTGATGAAGACAGGAAACAAACATGCTCCCACACACACACACACACGCACACACACACACACACACACACACACACACACACACACACACGTCTCGCTGAGCGTCATCAGCGATGCAGCAGCAGACCTGTCAATCAAACCATGAGCTCCACCTGCTCACAGACGGGCAGGGAGCAGCATGCAGATTAAACAAGCGCCCCTCTGCCTCCACGGCCCGCTGCAACCACAGGAGAGTGTGTGTGTGTGTGTGTGTGTGTGTGGTGGTGGGGGCATGAATTATTCTCACACACACACACACACACACACACACACACACACACACACACACACACACACAGTGTGTATGAGTGTGTGTCATGCTTCAGTAGATAAGGTAACGTATACATGCATATGGAGGAGAGGAGAGCGACGAGGACGTTAAGCCTTTATTCTCACTGTCAGTAACACAAAGC
>NW_027175832.1:20848341-20920841 GCF_023055335.1 Clinocottus analis | reverse complement strand
GCCCCTCTACATGGGTTCTTCTCTTAGGCCCCTCTACATGGGCCCTTCTCTTCGGCCCCTCTACATCTGAAGTTTACCATATTTATATTTTGTTGGATCATAAAACTTTGTGGAACTTCACAAGAAAACAGAAAATCTACTTTTTCATATTTAACGTTTTTGCATTTGCAGCCGCGTGAAGTCCTGAAACTTCAGAGTGAAGTTTCATCCGTTCGGCTCTTCGTCCTGAATGTCACTTGTTTTTTCATCCGCTTCATTTTCTATAAATTATTGTATATGAAGATGAAATATATGTTGATGCAGATAATATTGAAGCCTTTACAAGACTTGTATTTGTTTGAATCTAAATGTTTCCAGCAAATTAATAATGTGTTATTGAAGTTGATGAAATCTAATTTTAGTTTTTAAACTTTTATAATAAATATGTTTCATATGTTTTATATGAATTAAATAAGATGTGTGAATTATTTCAGGCAGACAACACTGCAGAAATGATCCATGAATTAAGTATTATATGATTTGAAATACTATAGTACAGTTAAAGCACTAATACCACATTGTAGAAATACTATGGTACAGTAAAAGTAAAGTAGATATTTCATAAATTTGAGCCAGGCGTTTCCCATCATGCACTGCGCCACGCAGCCGGTGGAGAGCTGAGAGAGAGAGTAGTTTTCTATTTACAAAAGTATTAAGTATTAATCTTTAATATTAGGCTCGTATAATATGATTAAATGAGCATTAATCCGTGTTCCATGTGAGACATGACTAAAGGTTATGGGATCTATTAACTGTCTTAACGGTTTCTCAACCATCAATTATTCAAAACCCCACCAATCAGGTCAGGCTTCCACCGGAAGTTACGGTATTGCGCCTTCAAAATAAAGGTGATGCAGTCGGATGCAATAGAGAAAAAGGTTGTGAACAATTACCACAATACAACGAATGCATTAGATTAAATAATCTGTCGTGTTTCCTGTTGAGAGCGATGAAGACCGGCCTACACGTGGATGATGAATTATTAATATATTTAAACACACTTTGTGTAGATCAGTTTAAAGTTGTGTTTATTTTTAAGTTAAAAACGGTTCCACCTTTACTCTGAAAGGCCCTGACCGGAAGCTGTCAGGTGTGATGTTTTAACTTGACAGCTGGTGTTTCCGGTGTGGGGCGACAGCTGCGGAGCTGCAGGGTCCAAACAACCAGGAGAAGACAAAAGGAGGTTTAAAAGAAGAAGATAAAAAGAAGAAGAGGAGGAAGAGGAGAAGAAGAAGAGGAGGAAGAAGAAGAGTCGGGTCGGTTCTTCACTTCCGGTAGAGAAACCTGAAGGAAAAGTCTCCGGTGAGTTGTTTCTTTGTCCGGTTTCCTGCAGAGATGAAAACATGAAGTTTGAAGCTTGTGAAATGATTTGATTCCAGTTTGATTTCATGCAAACAAACAACGTTTCTTACTTATTTGTTCATTAATTATAAAATGACTTCCGTTATGTTCATTATTGAAACGCAAATTGTTTCATTAGAATATTTCTTTCTGTGATTAATAACCTAATCGCTGTTAGGTTATGAATAACCTGTGGTCATAATGCAGGACGTCATCATGGAAACATGTCAGCAATGTTAATGCTCAGCTATAAATATCCTGTAGAGAGCGATGACGTCATGTTACTGAGACGGAGTGTGAGGACAATAAAGCATAAATATAGTTTAAATAACACTTCAAATAGGAGAAAAAACTGCTTCAACTTTATGTGTGTGTGTGTGTGTGTGTGTGTGTGTGTGTGTGTGTGTGTGTGTGTGTGTGTGTGTGTGTGTGTGTGATGGAGGAATGGTTCGGTCCATCTTGTTTCCGGCGACGCGTTTTCCTCCAACATCAGCAGCTCCAGCAGATTCTGCTGCTGCAGCAAAGCATGCTGGGAAAGTCTGGTGGGAATGGTCCACTGTGACAGATAGAGGAGGGGGGTCACATGAAGGAATACATGTAGAACCCGACCACAGGGTTCTACTGAGAACCTTTAACGGGTTTCATGGAGAACCCTAAAGGGATGATGTGCAGCTCAAACCTCCTGTTTCCCAGTCAGAGGACACACACACACACACACACACACACACACACACACACACACACACACACACACACACACACACACACACTCTTTGTTCCAGACCAACCGTTCAGCAGAACTTCTTCATAGAGAATCTCTCAGTTAACAGGAAACATGAGCTCAGAGTCACGGCCTCTTCTCTTTCTCTCTTTCTCTCTCTCTCTCTCTCTCTCTCTCTCTCTCTCTCTCTCTCTCTCTCTCTCTCTCTCTCTCTCTCTTTTCTTCTTCTGCATTTTTTTCCCAAACACCAAACAACTGAAATCCTCAACTGAAGACTTCACAGGTTAAATTCTAGAAGAAATAACTTGATTAATAAGTTTTATTTCAATGAATCTTTATTAATATTTTGTTTATATATATATATATATATATATATATATATATATATATATATATATATATATATATATATATATATATATATATATATATATATATATAATGCATTTTTCTTCTTGACTCAAACCCTCAGAGAGAGAATCCACTCACAGGTATCGTGAGTGGACACACACACACACACACACACACACACACACATACACACACACACACACACCTGTGGATTAATCCGCTGCTGAAAGTAGTCCCCAAAACAAAATGCATTATTTCTTCATGTTTCTGTTTCTGTTCTCAGGCGACGAGACGAACATGGCTCTGTTCTTCTCTGGAGCGGTCACAAGTACGACACACACACACACACACACACACACACACACACACACACACACACACACACACACACAATGTGTGTAAAATCAGTGCTCAGTAACACTACCACCGTAGTCCACAGGGGGCGCCAGAAACACGTCCGACTGCTAACTTCTATGTTCTGTGTTCTGTGTTCTGTGTTCTGTGTTCTGTGTTCTGTGTTTCAGGTTCACCCATCAAACGGCGGCTGAGAGCCGGTCTCTCCTGTCAGAGGTAAAGAAAACGTTTCAGCACTGAAAGTATTTTCTTATATTATTATATTATTAATTATTAACTTCTAGTTTTAAGCTGTGTGGTTTATGGAGAAACACAGTTTCTGAGATTTCATCCTATTTTATTTTACAACTTTTGTCAGTTTGCGTCTAGATTTCTTTTAAAGTCACCAAGAGTTACTGTGACATGAAACCTCATTTGCATATTCATACTGCACATTGTATAAAACTTGCAATACAAAGAGAGTTCAGCCTTAACTCCTCCCTCCTCTCGCCTGACTCCTCCTACGTCTGCTGCCCGTCCGTTCAGGGCGGCGCCATCTTGGTGTTTATTGGTCTCCATCTTGGTGTTTATTGGTCTCCATCTTGGTGTTTATTGGTCTCCATCTTGGTGTTTATTGGTCTCCATCTTGGTGTTTATTGGTCTCCATCTTGGTGTTTATTGGTCTCCATCTTGGTGTTTATTGGTCTCCATCTTGGTGTTTATTGGTCTCCATCTTGGTGTTTATTGGTCACCATCTTGGTGTTTATTGGTCTCCATCTTGGTGTTTATTGGTCTCCATCTTGGTGTTTATTGGTCACCATCTTGGTGTTTATTGGTCACCATCTTGGTGTTTATTGGTCACCATCTTGGTGTTTATTGGTCTCCATCTTGGTGTTTATTGGTCTCCATCTTGGTGTTTATTGGTCTCCATCTTGGTGTTCATGTGTTCTCGTCCCTGCGTGTCCTCCAGCCTCGACGTGTCGCTCCTCTCGCCCGACTCCTCCTACGTCTGCTACCCGTCCGTGGAGGGCGGCGACCCGAGCTGCTGCCGGCGCTCGCCGCGCCTCCTCACCAACGGGTACTACAGCGTCACCGAGGACAGCTTCTCCTGGGACGGAGACGGCAACGTGTCGCTGACGCCCTGCAAGGCCAGCGTGTCCTACAAGGAGAACCTGGTCCGGTGAGAACGGAGATCCTCTGAACAGCAGGCGCTCTGTAGTTTCAGAAGACCTCCTGACTGAAGTCCTCCTCTCAGGGTCTTCCGGCGGCGGCGGCGGCCTCGCGGCTCTCTGGCTCGCCTGCTGAGCGACGTGACGGAGAGCTGCCAGTCCTGGCTGGACCAGAAGGTCTTCAGAGGCGTGTTCGGGACGGGACGGAACCAAAACCCGGACCCGGATCCGGACCAGGACCAAGTGTGGGCCAGAACCGGCCAGGAAGGCCCGGCTGCGTTGGACGAGTCCACCTGGTCCAGGTGTTACAGCACCGAGCTGGACGACAGCCGCAGCTTCACGTACGGTGGGTGATGAGGCGCCATCTTGGTTTTTGGGGGTCGCCATCTTGGTTTTTGGGGGTAGCCACGTTGGTTTTTAGGAGTCGCCATCTTGGCTTTAAAGGGTCGCCATCTTGGTTTTTAGGAGTCGCCATCTTTGTTTTTGGGGGCCGCCAACTTTTCTCTGTTGTCTTTCAGATCACACTGAGATCCCGCCCCCTCCCGACAAAGTGGCCCCGCCTCCGAAGATGCTAATCCAGGAGGAGATTTGTTCTGAGATCTGTCAATCAAAGGAGCAGTTCCCCCAGTCGCTGGGCGGCCTCTCTGAAGTCCCGCCCCCTTCTCCTTACTACAGCAGCTGCCGGGCCTCACCTGAGCGCTCAGGTGAGCTGCAGACGCTCCGTCCTGTGAACGCCGCGCTCAACGTTTGAGCTCAGACTACGTCGTGATGATGTCAGAGGATGACGGCGTGTGTTTGTGTTTCAGGGTTAACGATGAAGACTCTTCTCCTCTTCATCTTCACGGTCTTCATCCTCACTGCTCTCTGCTCGCGGTAAAATTTAACCCTTTAAAACTTCTGTGCAAATACTTCTAAACTAAAAGTGTTTTTCTAAACACGCGTAATAAAAACGACTTCACTCAAGTTCTTTATTCCTCTTCCTCTCTTCCTCTTCCTCTCTTCCTCTGCCCCCCTGCAGGAGTCTCCTCTGCAGCGTGACCTTGGCGGTGACCTCGCTGGCGGTGGCGTCTGCGTTCATGCGTGAGCGTCTCGTCTTTATTTTCACCTTCACGACGTCTTCAGCAGCTTTTGATGTTTTCATGCTGAAACTTCCGTCGTCTGTTTCAGTGGCGACGAAGTCGGAGCCGCTGGCCGAGTGGAGGAGAGCGAAGACGGAGGTGAGGCCTGGAGCTTTCCTGTCGTTGTGTCAACAACAACAACAACAACAACAACGCATCCTAACTCTGTCACTGCGTTCACAGGACATCACATCCAGGAACGAGTAGCAGAAGCTTCTGGAGACCAAGAGTCTGAGGACCAAGCTCTGAACCACGCCCTGAGGACTAAAGTACACACAAGTATACAAAGTACACACAAGTATACAAAGTACACACAGGTATACAAAGTACACACAATTATACAAAAGTACACACAAGTATACAAAGTACACACAAGTATACAAAGTACATACAAGTATAAAAGTACATCAAAGTATACAAAAGTACATTAAAGTAGAAAAGTACATACAAGTATTTACAAGTATATACAAGAATACAAAAGTACATTACATTACATGTCATTTAGCTGACGCGTTTATCCAAGTACATAGAAGTACATGGAAGTACATGGAAGTACATGGAAGTACATGGAAGTACATGGAAGTACAAGGGACGATGTGCTTGCTGAAGCAGGAACATCGTTGTCGTTTATCTATGAAACATAAACGAGGATCAAATATAAAACATCTGATGTTTGTCTGCAAGAGTGTGAATGTTTCTGCTGTCGTTAATATAGTTAGATTTAATATAGTTAGTTCATATAGTTAATATAGTTAGTTAATATAGTTCATATAGTTAGTTCATATAGTTAATATAGTTCATATAGTTCATATAGTTCATATAGTTCATATAGTTCATGGTTGTTTTGAGGACAGATTCAGGTCCAACGGCGGCGCTGTCAAAGCCCCTCTGCTTTTCAAAATAAGAGCTGTGGCTTTAAACGCAGCTGAAGGAGGAGTCGACCTGGAAGTCCTGAAGAGTTTTATTCCAGAAGGAAAGTAACGAGACAGTTCAGCTCACTGGCTCCGCTTTTATTGTGAAAATCTGATTCGTGGCTTCCTGGATGGTGCAAATGTTCTTTTGAAATGACGAAGGTGATGACGGACGTTTAGTTTGACGACATCGCCTGATTGACAGGTCGGTGGGCGGGGCCAAGGACAATCCTGCATAACTCATTAAGTGTTAATGCTCACGGAGTTTAAGCCAATCAGAGGTCTTTAAACTCAGATAAACGTCACATGACGTTCACTTCAGCGCAGCCGGTAATGAAGACGCTGCTTCTTCTTTTAAAACACGACGTCATCACATTCGATCCAGAGTTTTGTCTCTGTGGCATTTTGGAGTAAAACTCTTCATCTGTTAAAGTGCCTTTTATATCAGAGCAGACACAGAATAATAATATTAATAATAATTATTAATATTATCACTATATTACAGGGTCGTGTTGGATTTAAACCTCACGAGCAGCTGAAACATTAAAACTGATTTCTCCTGCGGGGCGGAGCAGGCGGGAGGAGTTTACTGCGTTTAGTTGTGTTTTTAGATCTGAAATTTAGAAAAATACAAATTTAATATATTTACTAACACATTGTTACAGTGAGGAAATCAATGAATGAATCAAACTGTGAATATTGGTGGAATATTTGATATGAAAAATATAAAAATGCAAAGTCGTCCAACAATATTCAAAATATAAAATGTATGAAGTTCATTTTAAAGAAATGTTTTTGCATCTTTTGACAAAATGAACCTTTTTCTGTAAATTGGTTTGTTGGATATTCAGGACGCGCTTAGCTTAGCTTAGCGTAGCTTTAGTATTTTGGCGGGAAAAACATACAAATGTTCAACTCCTGCGTGAGTCGTGTTCTTCAGGCTTGTTGGACTCTTATTTTGAAACCAAAGATTGTTCTCATACAGGAAGCAATGATTCAAAAGAGAAATTAATGTTTGTAAGAAGTTTGGCTCCGAAACGTGAAGAAGAAGAAGAACTGTGTCTTTAAAAGGTTTTAACTTTATAAAGTTCTATTTTTTAGATTCAATCATGTTTGGGCCTCAAAGTGAGAGACGAGCTCTAAACGCTTTATTGTGTCGTTATTAGCAGCTAATAAGTGAGTCCTGATAATCACGCCGCGGTCACGTCACGTGTGAATCTCCGATACGGTCACTTCCTGTTCTCTGGTTGCAAAAAAAACAACAACATGGTGACGGTCAAAATCCAAGATGGCGGCACCGTCAGCTAGCATGTATGCAACAAAACAAAGTTAGCGACCTAGCATGCTATGATTTAACGAAGCGGGCTAAAGCCAGCTAGCTCGACTAAAACAAACGTGATGCTGAGCATGATGCTGAGATACAGTGTAATATATTAATCAGTATATTACAACACACACCGCGTCTAAAAATGTGATTAAGGCCCTAAAATATGAACGTTGGACCCTGAGGTGCTGAAGCTCAACACGTCTGAGTGTTTTCTCACTGCTGGCGCTTCGTGAGGCGTCCAGCTCGTCGCTCAGGAGTTAAAACAGGAAGTCCATCGAGAGCTTCTCCTCTGACGTGGTCGTGGCATGGCGGCGCCGACGTGACGAGCTTCTCTTTTGAAACGCTGGTCTGACCGTGAAGGTCCAGAGAATCAGGACTCGCCTGTTCGTTCCCTCAAAGTGCCAAACGAGTGAATCTATATCGCACGAATATGTTTAATATCCTCTGCACCTCTTTCTGCATCTACAGCTGCACTTCCTGTTTTCAGCTGCGGTTCTGGTTTATTAATGAAAACAGAGCCAGATTTTAGCTGCTGGAGACCAAAGTGGAGCAAAAAGAGCGGGAATATTATTTATGTATCAAAAGCATGCAGCGTTACATTATCACGTTTTAAGAGTTTGTAACATTTAACTTTTTATATAAGACAAATTTAATGTGATTTAAACCTTTTAGATAAGCTCTTTGTGTTACACACACACACACACACACACACACACACACACACACACACACACACACACACACACACACACACACACGTTTCCATTGATGGAAACATTCTGGTTCTAACACTTATAATTTTTGTACTTATAATTTTTGTTTTATTAAAGTGTGAAAACTAAAGAATGGAACGTAAAGCGACGCCTGAGCGACACCAGACTGACCACACGCTGACAGGAAGCAGATGAACACATGATGTCTGCGTCAGGTGATCACATGATGTCTGCGTCAGGTGATCACATGATGTCTGCGTCAGGTGATCACATGATGTCTGCGTCAGGTGATCACATGATGTCTGCGTCAGGTGATCACATGATGTCAGCGTGTCGATCACGTAGGTGAATCAATAAATTGACAAAAAGCACTTTGAGGTGCCGCCTCCGGCCTGCAGAGGGCGCTGCGCTTTACGTCACTTTACTGCTTTTGTTTCATGTGGAGTCAAAATGAATGTTTACCGTCCATTAAATGATGAAATATGAAGACAAACTGTGTGTGTGTGTGTTTGTGTGTGTTTGTCAGATGAAGAAACAAACTAGTACAAAACAGAAATACACAAAGAAAAAGGAATATTTCATTATTATTAATACTGAACTTTATGCAGTCATTTATTATCGCTGACCATGACGTGATCATGTGTTAGCTGCACGTTTGTCTGCAGGGGGCGGGGCTTATCTCTGCAGCAGTAATCCAGAAACATCATGTGATCAATAAGTTAAAGTTGTTCTTTGCCAGCAGAGAAACAACAACAACAACAACAAAGCTCTGAACTCTTTCACTTTAATGACACATTAACACGCAAATAAAAACATCAAGTCATCAAAATAATAAAACGACCAAACGTCAACCATGAAATAAAGTTCTAGAAAGCGTTCACACACAAAGTGACGCCAAGTTTCACTCATTATATAAAATATAAAATATAACTTTATTGGTCGATTACGATCGCTGACAATTTATCACTCGAGTAAATAACATAAAATGTTTGGTGTGTGTGTGTGTGTGTGTGTGTGTGTGTGTGTGTGTGTGTGTGTGTGTGTGTGTGTGTGTGTGTGTGTGTGTGTGTGTGTGTGTGTGTGTGTACTTCTTGATAAATTGTCAGTGTGTTTCTTGTGAACGCAGCATCACGACATCGTAATCCACCAGTGAAGTTTTCTGTGCATCAGTTTAGATTTTCTGAACGTTTGTGCGGTCCACATCGTCCACATCATCCACATCGTCCACATCGTCCACGCCGCCGCCGCCGTCACTGGAAGGTGGGCGTGAACCTCTTCTCCCCGGCGTGCACGGTGACGTGTCGCCGCAGGTGGCTCCCGGAGATGAAGGTCTTCCCGCAGAAGGCGCACCTGAACTGTTTGCAGTCCGTGTGCACGGACATGTGCACCTTCAGGGAGCCCGACTGGGCGAAGCGCTTGCCGCAGTGCACGCAGCCGTAGCGCTTCTCGCCGGTGTGCACGCTCTGGTGGCGCTTCAGGTTGCTGGAGTCGGAGAAGCACTTGCGGCAGAGCGGGCAGACGAAGGGCTTCTCGCCCGTGTGGACCCGGATGTGCGTCTTCAGGTTCTTCAGGCAGGCCAGAGTCTTGCCGCAGAAGTTGCAGGTGAACGTCTTGCCGGCGCCGTCCTCCCGGTCGCCGCCACCGCCGGCGCCCGGAGGCCTCCAGCGGTCCCTCCTGGTGAACGCATGGAGTCTCTCCGTCGCCTCCTTCCTGGAGGGAAGCTTCTCAGTGGGCGGCGCCAGCTGCAGCCGCTCCGCCGCCGACAGACTGACCACCTCACTGATGGTGAAGGGGAAGCCGCCGGCCGAGTCCGACGCGGCGGAAACACTGGCGTAGGAGCAGCCGGCGTCCTCGCTCAAAGGATTCTGGGTACCGAGGGCGCCGCCGTGTTGCAGCTGCGGCTCGTACATCAGGCCGTCGTAGCTGCCGGCCTCCGGCCTCTGGGTGGCGCTGCCGACGGGCTTTTGGACGAACGAGGGTCCGCCTTCCCCGCTCGCCCAGGGACGAGACGAGCCGCCGCCTTCGTCGGCTGCTTCCTGTTTGGTCAGCGGGGGCGGGGCTTCCGTCTCCGGCGCCTGCTCGTCAACGATGCAGCAAAAGTCTTCTGGAGGAAACCAAAAGAAAAGCAGATTGTCAACGTTTAACGCTTTCAGGAATGTAGACGTGAGCTCTGGTACAGGTTCTTCTTTGTAGCCATTTTGAGTGTTCAGGCGACCTGCTGACTAAAGTGTTCATCTCCTGCAGCTGTACTCACTGTCCTGCTCAGGTTGGGACCAGGACTCCTCCTCTTCCTCCTGCTGCTGCTGCTGCTGCTCCTCCTCTTCCTCGTCGTCCTCCACTTTGATCACCGTGGCCGTCAGCGTGGTCGTTCCTGCGCTCAGCGTCCCCGTGGCGGCGGCGGCCGGGTCGGGGGCCTCCTGGGTGGACCCCGCGGAGCACCTCGCCTCGCCCGGGGTTACGGGTCTGCTGGGCGTCGGTCTTTTGAATGCTTTTTGTGTTTGAAATAAATAAAAAATATGATATTATATAAAATATAAATAAATGAAGCTCAGCATCAGATCAATCAGGAAGACTATCTTCATGCTTCATCTACTCGAGAGAGGTTTCCAAGACATCTTAATGACAGCGACATGAAAACTAACACTCACAATATGTAATTAACACAAGTTAATTACATATAATATAAATGATGTATGTATAACAAGTGAATATATATATATTTATATATATATATAATTGATAATATAAACAATATGTATGAATATTGAAGTGTGTGTGTGTGTGTGTGTGTGTGTGTGTGTGTGTGTGTGTGTGTGTGTGTGTATTTGTGATCAGGCTCCTGGAAGGACCCCTCACTCGGCACATTACGTTACCTCCCGGTGTTCCGCTCCTCCTCGGCCCGTTTCCCGGGTGATGAGCGGGCAGCTGGGCTCGAGCGCGGCCGCTCGCGAGCATCATCAGCGCGTTCCCGCCGCCGCCTGCGCCGCCTGCCGCGGCAACGCGCACGGCGGCCGCGCGGGCGGCCCTGAGCTCCGTGAGCCGCAGCTTCCTCCGCAGCCCGTCGTTCTCCTTGCGGCTCCGCGAGATCTCCAGCTGCAGCACCGCGTAGCCGCTGTCCACGAGCGCGCAGATCTCCGCCACCGCCGCGTTGGCCAGCACCTCCATGATGGAGGCTAGCTGCGCGTGGATGGTGGCGGCCGGAGACATGTTTACGACACAACAAATGAAGAATCCAACGCGCGCGCGCGTGTTAAAACCCGCACGGTCCGGTCACCGGGTCGTGGCTCGGTTGGGCTCGAACTGAAACGCACGCGCCCCGCTCCGTCTGAGTGTAGAGCTCGAGCCTGATGTAAACAGTCCCGAGACAAACCAGGAAGTGATGCGAGGGGAGAACGACGACGACACAACCCGGAGTGCGCATGCGCGAAGTGTCATCTGACAAGTAGCGTCAAAACGCATTTCAGTTCTAAAATGAGCCGAGACGCTGAGGACATGCTGCATTTAATGGCTCTGAATGAAGTCCCAACTCTTTATTCATGGTTTCATCTTTTGGTTAAAAACACAAGTTACCACCAAAAACTAGGAAAGCTCACAAATACGGTCACGAGCCACCAGAGAATGTTGTCTCTTCAGTGCCACTGCGCTGCTTATTGTTGTCGCTTTGCATCTCTCCGTCGTGGCTTTGCATCTCTCTGCTGTGATCCACCAGCAGCTTGTCTTCATGTTGCAGGTAAACAACCTTTTGATTTCCATTTAAAACCAATAGTTTCTGCTCCAGCTGATCGTTTCTCGCAGCTTTGGGTTTAAATAACTATAAATCCCTGAAATTCCTCGTGTGACATGCAACAAATTCATCTCAATGAAATAACTGACTGGAAGCAGTTTTATTAACCAGGAACGAGACATGACTCATAGTGTTTTAGATTTTTTACACAACTGGTGTTCATGGTTTATATAGTGTAACATGATGGATTAGCTCATTAGCAACTGTTAGCTTTCATTCCAGAAGCACCTTGTGTTGGATGACGCTCTGATCAGCTGATTGTGTCGTCTCCATTTCATTAATTGGAGTTTTAAGAATAAAAAACAACCAGAAAGCTGTCGTGAAGGCCAAGACCACGTCCTTAAAGTCTCGTTTAGTTCGACCGATGCAAACGTCTCATTCCACAGGTGAAGAATCAACATGTTGTTTTTGTCCTTAAAAAACAAGTTAAATGAATAAATATCCCGTCAAAGCAGAACGTGCTTCAATCTATAAATACTTTCTAAAACCTTTTAGCTTTGTTGAACTTTTCCTTGAACGGGGGTTCAGTCGCTCAGGACGCTGCCGTGGCATTTCTTCATGTGCAGCTTGAGGCTGTACTTGACGATGAAGCTGCGGGAGCAGAGCGCGCAGGCGTACGGCCGCTCCCCCGAGTGCACGCTCAGGTGCGACTTCAGGTGAGCCGACTGCGTGAACTTCTTGCCGCACTGGGCGCAGCAGAAGGGCCTCTCGCCCGTGTGGATGCGCATGTGCACCTCCAGGTTCTGGGTGGTGGCGTACGACTTGGAGCAGACGGCGCACGCGTAGCGTTTGGCCCGGGCGCCCGGCGGCCCGCCGCCGTCGCAGAGCTGCGCTCGACCCGCCGCGTCCCGGTACGCGGCGAAGTTCATCATGTCGCTGCCGCCGCCGCCGCCGTCCTCGTACTCGAAGCTGCTGCCCTCCGACAGCTGGCAGTCGGCAGAGATGGAGCCCGTGACGCTGATCATCCTGAGCCCGAAGGCGTCGCCGCCGTCCGGGTTCTCGTTGTGGTGGAACTGAGGAAAGGCCGCGTGGCCGAGGCCCTTGGACGGTTTGGTCCACGTCAGGCTGAGGTCCAGCTCTCGGTTGGTGGGGGACTCCATCAGGGAGCCGCCGCCGAAGTACGGCAGTCTGTCGTTGGAGCCGGGCGCGGCGGCCAGCGAGCATTCCCGGTGGACCAGCTGGACGTCCGGGTCCATCTGAGAGGAGTAGGAGCAGACCGACTCGCCGGCCTCCGTCTCGTCGGCGCCGAGCCGCCCGGAGAAGCCCGGCTCGCCGCGAGGGGAGTCCAGGCTGTAGACGGTCACGCTCTTCTTCTCGGCTATCGGCGAACACGACGACTTCCTGTTCCTGCCGGCGTCTCCGCCGCTCGGCCAGCGCCTCTTGGTGCGCCGGTGCTCTCCGGCTGCAGCCGCTGCCGGGTTTTCTAGAAGAGAAGAAGAAATGCTGAAAACACCCTGTGGTCCACGCCTGGATTGTTTAGATGACCACATGTTGTGAAGTGACAACAACAACGACACGAACAAATCAACACAACCACAAGTTACTCTGTTTTTAAAATCTTTTCTTCTTCTACAAAAGTCCAGCAACACGTGGCAATTTCCCCTCGTTAGACAAATACGGTCTTTTCAAAATAAACTTTCCTCTTCACAGGAAACTACTCAAGTTTAAACAACTAAACTATTCAGATAGATTATATATAATATTGATAAATAATAAGTAGGAATTACGGCGCATAATTTTCCGTCGGTAGAGCGACGAGTACCTGAATCATTTGGGCGTTGTTGAATATGTGTAAATACACAAGATATTAAACGGATAAGCGATGTGACACGGCCAAGAACACGTTCCAGCGAGCCGGCGTCGGGCCCCTGACCCAGAGGGTGAGAAACCCCGTGTGTCGTCAACGCTCACCTTCCTCAAAGCCGTTGCTGCTGTCGGAGTCTTCGTCTTTGATCAACACCACGTCTGGAAGCTGGAGACGAGTTTATGGAGGACGTTATTAAAGCAATACTCAATAAATCATAATCTACAAGCAGGCAAGTAACACATGAAATATGGATTAGAGCACGAGAAGGAAAGAGGATAACGTGCACACTGTCGGGCCTGAAGGCCTGAATTAAAGTTTTAATGAGGAGCTCAATTAAAACCGCACGATGGCATTAACGCTGGATTAAAACATGCAAACATCGTTATTATGTAAAAATAATGGTAATCTTTATTTGTTTTTTACTTAACTGTCATAAAATAAGTTATAAAAATAACTAAGTTATATGAAAAAATTGTCAGAAATAGTAACTTAGTTATAAAAAAGAATTGTAAATAATAACTTAGTTATTTGTCCTAAAAACTAACTTGATAAAATAATTAGTAATAAAGATAATAACCGTAGTAATAAAAACAATGAGAAACTTTTACAATTAATTATTAATTTAAATACCTCGTCATTACTTGGAGACGCTGACAGGGTTTCTTATTTATGACAGTTATAAAATATAAATAATAATAATAATCATAATAATAATAATAATAATAAGTATGTATTTATTGTATCTCCACCGATGAGTGTGACCGGGGTGGATCAGAGAGCCAGGCCGGCTGAGGGCTCACCTCCTCCCGCAGCTCCACGACGCCTCCTGCGTCCCCGTCCCGCTGCGGGGTTTCCCGCCCCTGCTCGCCCCCCTCCGCTACCGGGACCATCTCCGGTTCCTCCGGTTCCGCCGCCGCCTTCCCGCCGCCGCCCCCCCGGACCACGATGGACTCGATGAGGTGCAGCTTCTTCCGCAGGTCGTCGTTCTCCTGGCGGCCGCGGCTGATCTCCAGCTGCAGCACCGCGTACCCTTCGTCCACCACCCCGCAGATCTCCGCCACCGCCGCCTTGGTGAGGGCGGCCATGATGACGCAGAGCTGCTCGCGCACAGCTCTGCTACTCAGGGCGGCCATCGCGAGCGAGGACCGGGAGCGTTAGAGCACCGTTAGATGACCGGGGGACGGGAGAACCTACAAAGACGATAAACGGGTTATTTATTCCGCTCTACTTCCGCCTCCTCACTCGCACTTCCGGTAGAACACCGCCGCCTTCAAAATAAGAGCCTGACGTTATTGTTGTGACACTTGACACATTGTCAGAGCACATGCACACGAGATATATATACATATATACATATCTATCTATCTCTACACACACACACACACACACACACACACACTTTAAAGTCTCAGTGAAATATTGAAACTAACACCTTTTTGTTTATAAAATATCAGATGATCCAAAAGCCTAATGTATAGTTTACTGAATATTCAAAAGTAAATCCTTGTTGGTTTAAACGTGTAACTATCATGAGGTCGTGAGAAGCTGCTCGTGTGTGAGTGGTTTTGTTACTGGGACCAGTTCTATTGTGCTTCTATTGTATGGAAGGCCTTTGTGCTTCTATTGTATGGAAGGCCTTTGTGCTTCTCTTGGACTCTGTATGTGTGTGTGTCTGTGTCTGTGTGTCAAGTTTATGCGGAGGTTCCGCTCGCTACAGCGGTCGCACCGACACAAATAAAAATGGCCGCCACGCTGACCGTCCTGCTCGTGTTCTTCTTCCATGACTGGAATGAAGACCAACAGTCTAAAAACATTCCGTTTACACACGATGTGAAAACAAGAAAAAAAAAGCAGCTTCAGTTTTTTTTCACATTTATTTATTTTTTTACAAATCTTATCAGCACCAACTCAATGCAGACCAACTTGTTCTGTTGCACCAGACACTCGGCCTCCACCGTCACGCCTCTCGTCTGGGAAGTCCTGGTGGCCGCCTCCTGTTGCCACGGCGAGTGACTCTGCGTCTGCAACACGCACACACACAGACACACACACACACACACACACACACACACACAGATACACACACTTCAGATCCAACCGGTACACATCCACGAGCGTCGTGCGGCAGCAGGAACTCACGTCCATCGTGCGGTTCTCTGGGTCGCGTTCAGCTTCTAGAACGTCTGAAGGAACAGTCGTACCGTTTGAGTCTTTACATCTTGTTTTAAAAAGGCACATATAAATATATATTTCTATAACTATAAATTTTTGTCGCTACGTTGTTAATGCTACTCCTGAGCCGCGTGGTGCTTCTGCTGATGGATCCTCAGGTTCTGCTTGCCGGCGAACCTCTTCCCGCAGTGCTGGCAGGCGAAGGGCCGCTCGCCGGTGTGCACGCTCTGGTGCGTCTTCAGGTGTCCGGACTGCGTGAAGCGCTTGCCGCACTGCGCGCAGCTGTACGGCCGCTCGCCCGTGTGCACGCGCAGGTGCGTCTCCAGGCTGCGGGACGACGTGAAGTTCTTCCCGCAGTAGCTGCAGACGAAGCAGCGCCTGCTGCTGCCGCCATCGACCCCGCAGAACCGGCTCAGCGGGTCCAGCGGGAAGCCGGCGGCGGTGGTCTGGTCCGGCGCTGTGCCCGGGAGGACCCGGCCGGTCCACGAGGAGCACGGGTCTGGGTCCCCGTCGTAGGGAAGCGAGCCGATCAGGGAGGCGGTGCCCCGCTTCAGCTCCGAGGCGGGGCTGGACCCGGGCCCGAACAGGAAGGGCCTCCGAGTCCTCGACTCCTCAGAGTCGCCCGGAGACCCCGGCGAGGAGCCGAGGGTCCCCCGATGCTCCGCCGGCCCGTCGTCCACGTTGTTCGGGTCCCACAGCCTCATGGCGGCCGCCGCGGAGCGGACCATCATCCCAGAGGACCCTTCTTCACCGTCATCTGTGTCCGACAGCTGCATCTCCGTTCCTTCAGACAAACAAACAAACAAAGAAACAGACTTAAAAGAAGTGTGTGTTGGGAGAGAGGACGGTTCAACACATTTCTATTGCCACTATGTACGCTTAGCTAGCTAGCTTTCTACTGCTACCATGCTGTGACACATGGATTTGACAAATTTATTTTCTTTGTATAAAATAATAAACTTCAAATAAAACAGAAAAAAATAAAAATTTAAAAATTTAACAAAAACAGACTTTCAAAATAAATAGCTAAAATTAAAAACGACAAAATAAAATAGAGTGGTTTCCTCTCTGTGTTTGTAGACTTTGGCGTTTAGAGTTAGCGAACGTTAGCGTCGCTGCTCACCGTCCTCGTTGAGCAGCAGCTCTTCCTCGTGGTCCTCGTGGTCCTCGTGGTTCTCCTCTTTCGCCATCTCCTCCTTGATCAAAACTACATCCTGGTCCTCCGGTTCCTCTGCAGCTGCTGCTGAAGAACCCTGAAAGGAGAACAGAAAGGAACCGTCAGCTGGCTCCTGCTTCGGTTTAGTTTCTAGAAAAACTCCACTGGAGAGCGACCCGCCAGCAGAGTCACACATTACAACAAGACCAACAATATAATGTCTCTTTGTTGTTGTTTTATGTTTCTTTGCAGTCATATTGTGTCTCTTTGTGGTTGTTTTCTGTCTCTTTGTACTGGGTGTGTATCATTTGGGTGTTTGTGTGTCTCTTTGTCGTCTCTGTATTCAATAGTCTCTTTGTAGTTGTGTTGTGGACATTTCAGTCTCTTTGGTGTATTTTTATGGTTGTTTTCAGGTACTTTGTGTCTCTTTTTTACTAATTGTGTGCGTCTTTGTGGTTGTTTTGCTGCTTTTGCTAATTGTTGTAAGCTGTTTGTCGTCTCTTTGTCGTTGTGTTGGTCTCTTTGTAGTCTTTTGTGTCTCTTTGTGTTCATTTCGAGTCTCTTCCTTGTTGTTCGGGTGACATTTGGTTGGCGTTGAGCCCGGCAGTCCCGTCCAGTAACCCGTCCATGTGACTCTCATTGTTCAGGTGCAGAGGAAACGTTCGGGGGAAGCCAACCTGCTCGGTGTCGGGGGTGAGCTCGGTCGTGGCCTCCATCACGGGGACTCTGACACTTCTCTTGAGATGTCCCCGCTGCTCCTCGGCCGGTAAGCCATGCTCTGGGAAACAAACAGCAGTACTGGTTTCTTGGTTTCTGTGCTGTCAGTGGGAGGTACAGGGCAGACTGCTGTGTATAAATACCCCAAAGAGACTGAAATGTACACAAACAGTACACATGCAAAGAGACCATTGAATACAGAGCCCACAAAGAGAGACACAAAGCCCCAAATGACACACATCCACTACAAAGACACAAAACAATAACAAAGACACAAAACCTATGTTTCATCATAACATTAATCGGGTTTACTGTATGTGAATACTAATGTGTAGCTCATTT
Organism: Clinocottus analis; assembly: GCF_023055335.1. Classification (NCBI taxonomy): domain Eukaryota; kingdom Metazoa; phylum Chordata; class Actinopteri; order Perciformes; family Cottidae; genus Clinocottus; species Clinocottus analis. The sequence goes on along the minus strand of NW_027175832.1, from coordinate 20,902,840 downwards.
ATAGCTTATTTTCTGTGGCAAAATTTAAAAAAGGTGGGAAACATCAGGAACTCGGCTCAATAAACTAACTAATTTAAAAATGGTTTAACTTTTCTGTAACGTCACGTGATCTTAATCACGTGCCTCGGTGTAGTTTCAGAATATTGAAGATAAAGTCTTCCATTCGGCGCACATCTTGGAGGAGGAAAACGTTTTGAACTCACCAGGAGAGAAACGCACAAAGCCGCCGCCCCCGGGCGCCGCCGTCAGCCCCGCCGCGCTGCGGGCCGCCACCACGGTCTCCATCAGCTGCAGCTGCCGCCGCAGCGCCTGGTTCTCCCGGTGGCTGCGGCCGACCTCCAGCCGCAGCACGGCGCAGCTGCCGGCCACCAGCTCGCAGATCTCCGCCACGGCGGCTCTGGTCAGCGCCTCCATGACGGACGTCAGCTGCGCGTGCAAGGCCTCGCAGTCGGACGTCATCTTGCGCGCGAATTAAATCAACACGAGAAGAAGAAGAAGGAGAAGAAGGAAAAGAAGAAGAAACACGCCTGGTGCGTTCAAAGAGGGTGGGAGAGAACAACGTCCTCCCGTTGGACCGAGGTGGGTGACCGGAGGGAGGGGGATACCGGATGTTGTTGTTTGTTGTTTGTCTTCTCCTCTAAAAGTGGTCTCACGGAACAACTTCCGTAATGCCACTTTCAAAATAAAAGCTCAGAGGAGGCCTTTTAAACGCTAAATTATATTTCTTTTTTTTTAACGCTCATTTTGTGGAAATAATAATTGTATATGTTGTACATGTATTACATTATTCTATGAAATGTGTTTTATGTATTGTACATGTGTTACATTGTTTAAATGTAGGATTCATAAAGTAACTCTCTATCTAATATATCCTGTAGCAGTTCCACAATGACCACACACACATACACACACACACACACACACACACACACACACACACACACACACACACATCATGCTGCTTGCTAGATCCTTCATTTATTTCTGTTTTCCTAAATGTAGTCAAACTCAAATATAGTTATACTTTTATTTGTAGTTGTAGGATTTACCACGGTACACGAACGCAGCACCAGGTCCGCTCCTAGGCAACGCCAGACAACAGAGAGGATCATGGTCTACAGTAAGAACACCGCTTCTGTTCCCGCTGTCGTGTTTAAACTACACGCTTTACTGTGTACTCATGAGTATTGGTATACTTTACAAAGTGAATACTACTCCTTTACTGGTTTAACTTTGATAAATGAGCCTTTAGAATGTCCTGCAGATGGAACAACACATGGAGCAAATAGCCTTAAATGAACATGATCTTAGAAAAACAGTTGGGTGACAGCAGTAATACATCCAGACACACTTTATTGTTGTGTAGTTGTTGTGGGTCTCCTGTAGTGGCTCTGTTTCTCTCAGCAGTCACGTTTATTCTGCTTTATGTTGTTTGTGTGTCTCTCTTTAGTCATGTTGTGTCTCTGTGGACGTCGTGTTTGTCTCTTTGAAGTCTTTTTGTGTCTTTGTGTAATTGTTGATGACTCTTTTCTGGTCTAAATTACAGACTTCCTCCAGAATAATTACACATGAGTATGAAAAGAAACCAGGCGCATTAGTGACAACATCCATCTCATCCAGAGTGTCGTTGTGGTTGTTTTCTAACGTTGTTGTTCCGTCGTTGTCCAGTCACGGAGGACATGGTCCGCCGGCGGGCCGAGCACAACGAGTGTGAGATCTTCTCCCTGGAGGAAGTGTCTCTGCACCAGCAGGACATCGAGAGGATCGAACACCTGGAGCGCTGGTGCCGCGACCTGAAGATCCTCTACCTGCAGAGCAACCTCATCGCTCGCATCGGTGAGGACGCCTCATACGAGCTGTTAGCAAGGAGCTAGGAGCTACAAGCTACGAGCTATTAGCAAGGAGATACAAGCTACGAGCTATTAGCTTTGAGCGAAGAGCTATTAGCTAAGAGCTACAAGATACGAGCTAGGAGATATTAGCAAGGAGCTACGAGCTAGGAGCTATTAGCAAGGAGCTACAAGCTATTAGCTAGGAGCTACAAGATACGAGCTATAAGCTATGATCATAACGATATGTTTTATAACCTCTACCTGCAGAGCTATTAGCTATGATCTATAAGCTATGAGCAATGAGCTATGATCATAACTCTTTGTGCTTCTAGAGAACGTCGGCCGCCTGAAGAAGCTGCAGTATTTGAATCTGGCCTTGAACAACATTGAAGTCATTGAAAACCTTGAAGGTTGGTGTGTGTTTGTGTGTGTTAGTGCGTGTGTGTTTGTGTGTGTTCATCTCTTTGGATTCTTGAATTATTAATGTTGAAACACACCAGCTAAATCACTGAGTCTGAAGCGTAGAAGGTTTAACACAATTATACAAATTCAATAAATGAGCCGGTTATTGAACTGCGTGTGTGTGTGTGTGTGTGTGTGTGTGTGTGTGTGTGTGTGTGTGTGTGTGTGTGTGTGTGTGTGTGTGTGCGCGTGCATGCGTGTGTGTGTGTGTGTGTCTGTCTCCAGGCTGTGAGAGCCTCCAGAAGCTGGACCTGACGGTGAACTTTGTGGGTCTTGTGAGCAGCGTGTTGTCGCTGCAGCACAACGAGCTGCTCACTGAGCTCTTCCTGGTGGGAAACCCCTGTGATCAGTTTGATGACTACAGGCAGTACGTGGTGGCGGCTCTGCCCCAGCTGCAGGTAACTTAAGCCAGGTTTAACCCTGCAGGTAACTTAACCCAGGTGTATAAAGAACACACCAGTGTGCATCGTCTCCTCAGTGGCTGGACGGGACGGAGATCAGCCGGTCTGAGAGGCTGCAGGCCGCTCGAGGGCTGGAGCAGGCGAAGAGGAGAGTGAGGAAGCAGGAGGAGGAGCACCTGAGGAGGCGAGCCACGGAGAAGGAGGCGATGAAGGAGAAAGGAGACGAGGAGAGGAAGCCAGGCTCCAAGGGGTGAGTACGAATGGCATGAAGAGGGTCAAAGGTCAAGCTGCGATGTATGAAAGTAAAAAGAAAAACTCATGTGTCATTTGAGTTCAAAACATCCTTTGCTTAAGGATCCAAGGACACAGGATGGAGGGAAGCATGACCTGGTAGAGGAGATAGTTTACTCACCGCCGCGTCTCCATCTCTGCAGCGCAGCGCCGGTGGAGAACCAGGAGAACCAGGAAAACCAGGAGGACGAGCAGCTGGACGAGGAGCGGCGTGAGCAGGAGTTCTGGAACACACCGTGTGCGTTCACCCCCGAGTCTCGCCTGGAGGCTCACCGCCACATGGAGGAGAAGAAGAAGGGGAAGAAGAAGTAAGCGCGTGTGTGTGTGTGTGTGTGAGTGTGTGTGTCTGTTTTCTTTATGCTTCGCAGCTCCTCCCCCTTCTCGGCCACTGGGGGGCGCTACAACCCCAGCCAATCGCAAGCCTAGAAACTACTCTAAAGCTGAGGCGTCGCCTTCATGCCGGCTGGAAAAGAAGAGCTCTTATTTGGTGAAACAATCTGGAGGCTGAGATTTTATTTGCATTTGTTTTAACTTATTATCAGTTTTATATGTAAAAACACAGAAGAAGAAGAAGAAGAAGAAGAAGAAGAAGAAGAAGAAGAAGAAGAAGTGGACGTTATGAAGCTTCAAGTTCCAGTTTTGTTGTTTTCACAACCAGTGAACAGGAAGTGATAATATTAGGACTGAGAAGGAGCGAGGTAGAGAATGCAGCTCTAACACATGAAGCATAGACTTCTATACAACCACAGGAGTCTTCGTGGAAGCCGCTCAGAGGAGGTCGTGTCAGTGCGTCGTGTCGTTGGTCACATGACCGCGGTGGAGGAAGTGCTCTGGAAGGACCAGACGAGGGTTCACCCGTCGGGTTAATGAGAAGTTCTCCGGTTGGCTCTCGCGGCTCAGAACAAAGTGTTCAGTCGAGAGACGCCAGCGGCTCAGAGGGTCGAGCAGCTTCTGTTCTGGTTCTTAACATTCGTGACGACAATAATCCTGAATCATCGACCGCTGAGCAAGACGAGAACGTTCAACCAGCAAATGAAACCTCAACGAGTGGCTTTAAGATCTGTGTGCCGATAGTGAGGACAGAATACATTAATGTACACATGTACACGCGTATTTATGTATATATGGTCACTTCCTGTTCACTGGTTGTGAAAAAAACAAAGATGGCCGTTAATCAACTTTGGGTGTGAAAGTGTTTCGTCACACGAGTACACAACGTTATCATGTACGGGGACCCTGCCGGACGAGTATACTATATATATATATATATATATATATATATATATATATATATATATATATATATATATATATATATATATATATAGTATACTTTATAGGAGCTGAACGGGGATTCATGGAGCAGAGACCTTGAACAATCCTCGGGGTGATGGAGGTGATTCTCTTGGTCTGGTATTTTAAAGTGGATACTTGCCCTCTGTTTCACCCCAATACACACACACACACACACACACACACACACACACACACACGCACACACGCACACACACACACAATGAAAACTACGCCTGGGAAATTACTTCAAGCCATCAGCCGATCGGTTGCGATGTTATTCCGGTCGACGGCGTCCGTCTTTACCATTAAATCCAACAAAGACGGAGGAACAATGACAAATGTGTGTGTGTTGAAATACACACACACATTTGTCCGTGCATAAAATTGAGGTCAGATGCAGGCTGTTTCACCTGGAAGAGGAAGGAGACTCCAACATGGACGACCTCGTAGGGGGCCGACCAATACTTCACAATACTATATAATACTTTACAGTACTTTACAGTACTTTACAGTCAGTACTTTACAGTACTTAGCACGGCAACATGAGCGAGCAGGATGAACACAACATGTTCACATCCACGACAGCAGCCTTTAAACTCATGTCGGTCTCTTTGTCTGTCAGTGAGTGAAGTCGTTGGTTTGTGGACGTTTTGAAGCCTCGAGGTCGCCATCTTGTTTTTTCTATGCAACCAGTGAACAGGAAGCGACCATATGTGGACCAAGGAAGACGTGGAGACGCCGTGCACGTCTCTGGTGTCGACCTGTCAATCACCCTGTAGCCCCGCCCTAAATGTGTGTGTGTGTGTGTGTGTGTGTGTGTGTGTGTGTGTCTGCAGCAGAAGTAGCTCTCTCCTTCACCCCGAAGACCTCATAACTCTGCTCCTGTCATCTGTCAGTCCACACACACACACACACACACACACACACACTCTCTCATTCATGCGCTGCGTCTCCCTGCAGGAGGGAGGAGAAGCAGCCGAAGGCCCCGAGGACGCTGATCACTGCTGATGGACGAGTCATGAACGTCAACGAGCCCAAGTACACAACGTATTTATACACCGTTGTACTAGTACTACTGCTGTCACAGAGTATTTATACACCGTTGTACTAGTACTGCTGCTGTCACAGAGTATTTTTAACAAGTGGTATTAGTACCTTTGTCATAATGTATTCCTCTGTGTGCGTTCAGACTGGACTTCTCTCTCACTGAAGACGAAGAAAACAACACGATCGTGTTGAACCTGCAAGTGTACAAGTAGGAAACCTTTATTATGTCATGTTATGTCATGTCATGTTATATTATGTCATGTTATATTATGTCATGTTATGTCATGTCATGTTATATTATGTCATGTTATGTCATGTCATGTTATATTATGTCATGTTATATTATGTCATGTTATGTCATGTCATGTTATATTATGTCATGTTATATTATGTCATGTTATGTCATGTCATGTTATATTATGTCATGTTATGTTATATTATGTTATATTATGTTATACTATGTCATGTCATGTTATATTATGTCATGTCATGTCATGTTATATTATGTCATGTTATGTTATGTTATATTATGTATTGTACTGTATTATATCAAACACGTTTATCTGAAGGACTTGTTCAGTTTCAACTCTAAAGTCACTGTGGAGATACAAATACCTACTTCCTGTCCAGCATACCTCACTTCCTGTTTAAACATGCGCCCCGCCCCCACAGACACTTGGACTCCTCCCTGCTGGACGTGGACATCCAGCCGACCTTCGCCAGAGTCAAGGTCAAAGGAAAGGTACGCCTTAGTCCCGCCCCTTTATTCAACTTCCTGGTATTAGTCCCTCCCCTTTATTCAACTTCCTGGTATTAGTCCCTCCCCTTTATTCCACTTCACAATTGTGAGCCACTTCTACTGTCAGAAAATGATCTCTCTTGATTTATCAGACGTCACAGTGAACCTGTGTTGTTGTGACAGATTAAAGCTCCTCCATCAACAGGTGACGTCTCCTTGCTCCTCTTCGTCTCCCTGCTCCTCTTCGTCTTCCTGCTCCTCTTCGTCTCACTGCTCCTCTTCGTCTTCCTGCTCCTCTTCGTCTCACTGCTCCTCTTCGTCTTCCTGCTCCTCTTCGTCTTCCTGCTCCTCTTCGTCTCACTGCTCCTCTTCGTCTTCCTGCTCCTCTTCGTCTCACTGCTCCTCTTCGTCTCCCTGCTCGTCTTCAGGCTGTTTGTTATGTTGATGGATCCTGATTGGACGGCTGCTCGTGATTTACACGCTGATGTGTCGACTCAGAGCTTTAAACATTTAAAGACTTCTGAAGCCATGAAGGACTGACGGAGTCACCGTTACGCGTCTGAGAGCACAGTGCTCCTCCTCCTCCTCCTCCTCCTCCTCCTCCTCCGTCCCGTGTGGATCTTTCTGCGCTCTGATCGATGGTGCTCTGATCCTGATGTTATCCTCTCCCTGCGTCTCTCCTGCAGAGTTCCTATAAAAAGACCCGCTAACGACTATCAGCTAACGACTATCAGCTAATGACTAACAGCTAATGACTAACAGCTAACAGCTAACGACTATCAGCTGAAAGCTAACGGCTGCAGCCGTGAGGCTGGCGGGCGTCAGCAGATCAGACCCTTAATCTGTAATTCAGTTGTGAATCCTTCTCTCTGCAGATGTTTCAGGTGGTCCTGCCGGCCGAGGTGAAGCCCGACAGCTCCACGGCTCAGAGGTCCCAAACCACGGGCCACCTGCTGCTCACCATGGCCCGGGTACGCCCGCTGCCTGGAGCAGCGCTAGTACACTCATGGAAAACCTGGAAAACATGTTATTTCCAGGCCTGGAAAAAAATTAAGTCCCCAAAGTTGTGTAAAAGTCGTGTAAATGTGTTGTATTCATGTGTTCACGAGGTTCATTCAGTCTGAAATGATGAATCTGCTTCCTGGAGAAAGAGAGAATACAAGCGTCTGTGCGTGTGTCTGTTCAGGCTGAAGGTGAAATCAAGGTGATGAAGGTCGTCCCGCGTCCAGCTGAAGAAAGGTAACGATGACCTCTGCAGACCTCGGCCACATGTTGACTCCCTCAGCTCTCATCTGATCCTGTAACGCTGCTCACGTCGTCTCACACGTTTTAAACTCTTTATGCTAAAATAACACAACATGTTGACGATGTGAACACGTGTGCGTAAAGAAATACTACTACACAACAACCAAAACTGATCAAAACACATGAAACACTGAACATGAAGACTTTAGTTCTGGTCTGGGACAAGCTACGACATGGTTAGCTAACGTAAACGCTGAGCTTCAAAACAGCCAAACTTTTGTTTTTGGTCTTAAATAAATAGTTTATTTTCAAATTGAAAGTGTGAAGACAAAACGTGTGTAAGTCCGCTGCGTGTTCACCTGCTGATGCTATCGTGTTAGCCTGCTGATGCTATCGTGTTAGCCTGCTGATGCTATCGTGTTAGCCTGCTGATGCTATCGTGTTAGCCTGCCGATGCTAGCGTGTAGCTAAAGGCTGTGGAGACTTGGTTATGTTTTTTGATTGTGAAATTAAGCAATGTTGCATTTTATGACAAACATAAATAATATAAAATGAGGAGGAGGAAGAGGAGGATGAAGCTGTTACCCTGACGTGTTTCCTCCGGCAGAAGAGGCGTTGTTCTCGGGCGGCTGCAGCTGAACCCCGGCGGGCTCACGACTGTCGACCTCGCCCACATCGTGCCGCAAAGCGCCAAAGAGGCTCCGCCCACCGCCGAGGGGAGCAGCTCCTCTGACGGGTTCGTGGACGACCCCGACGTCCCGCCGCTGATGTAAGACTCACAGACTCAAAGACTCTAAGACTCTAAGACTCTTCTCAAAGCTTTCGTTCCACACGGTTCATTTACTGAGAGTAGAAGGAGAATCCCAGCGTGTTTGAACCGTTTAGAAAACTCTAACATTCATAGAAACGGTGTAAAGCTCCACCAGCTGACACACAGCTCAGCTTCCTCTTCTTGATGACATCACGAGCTACAAGTTGTGTTTCTGTTGCACAAAACAATAAATCAAATCTTCAAGGAGAAATTTAAGTTTTCGTCCTTTCTTTGTGCAAATCAGCTTCCTCTCCAGCTTCCTCTCCAGCTTCCTCTGCAGCTTCCTCTGCTTCCTCCTCTCGGCTCTGATGGGAGGGGCCCAGAGGACACGAGTCCAAAGTGCACTCTGAAGTTTGCTCGTGTCCTTGAGGCTCCTTGGCGTCTCCTCGCTCGCTGCCTTTCCTTCCTGTCACCTCATGATCGCTCCCTCCTCTGCTGCCCAGCAGCTCAGAGCGCCTCCAGAGACGCTCCCTCCTCACGCCGCCGCTCTATATTTGGACCGCGGCGCTCGTATTGTCCGGCAGATTTTGGTGCTCGTGCAGCTTTTATTTTTGCAGCTGTTGTTGTTTCCTGGAAAAAAAACAACAAACAAACAACATCAAAGTTCTGCGGTGACGGGAGGGGCAGGAGATGTGGGAATCAAACAGCCGTGCATTCTGGGAAGGCTCGTCAGGGTCAAAGGTCACCACCGATTTGCTGACGGGCAACATCTCATGTTTCTGTCTCTCTCTGCAGTGTTGTTATGGTAACCACCACCACGGTACCGCTCTTGAGTTTTGCAACTTGACACACACACACACACACACACACACACACACACACACACACACACACACACACACACACACAGACTTCTATACAACCAGAGGAGTCGCCCCCTGGTGGTCAGGAGAGAGACCTCGGTACCTGGTGGAGGTCCTGGTCTCTCCGCGGTGAGATTGATGCGTTAGCGTTAGCATTAGCATTGTGCTGAATCGTCGTATCTGCGGCTCCGACAGCAGCAGACATCTTTCATGCGGCCGGAGACGCGAGCGGCTTGATTCATGACGGCTTTGAGGCTGCGACCGTCTCTCTGGAGACACACACACACACACACACACACACACACACACACACACACACACACAGCGACACCTGCACCTTCTATACAACCTCAGGATTCTCCAGGAAGCTCAGCGCTCAAACTGTACTCAGTCGTTCTTCTATCACAGACACTTTCTACCAGGAAGATGCACTTTGTCTACTTCTGAAGACTCACAAATGCACACAGAAAGACTCACAATTTGTGAGTCTTTCTGTGTGCATTTGTGAGTCTTTCTGTGTGCATTTGCAGTTCTTTTGTGGCTGAGTTTGTGGCTCCAGGAACGAGATCAGGATCATTTGGGGTTCATCTCGGGGAAAGCGAGGAGACGTGGAGTAACCGGACGCTCGCCGCTCTGAAGACGCTCTCGCCGAGAGGAAGTGCTGATGTCGGGGATTCTGTTTTTATTCCTGCTCGTCTTGTTGTTTCAGTTGAAACTGAAGCTTTGAAGTGGGTGAAGCTGCTTCCTGCTGTCTGAAAGTCATGAAGACAGCGGCTCTGTAGCGTCTTCAAAGGACGCCACTGAAGAGAAGCCTTTTCTTTTTTCTGTACAGACATACATGCAGAATGTCATCCAGTAATCACAGTATTCTAGTAAGTCAGTATTATTTTCTGGACTCGGCTCTGAGCGTCTTCACCTCGCGTTGTGGAAGCCGGACGCAGCGCGTGAATAAAACATGCGTCCTGAGCTTCTTCCTGGTCGCTCCAGAAACAACACCACGCCGTCACGCCGTCCATTATTCACCAGCCGGGCGCTGAACAAAGAGCCTGCTGCGCGGGAACGACCACAACACACGCCAATGCCTCCAGGCCGTGAACACGCCTCCAGGCCGTGAACACGCCTCCAGGCCGTGAACACGCCTCCAGGCCGTGAACACGCCCACACGGGACAGAAACGTCCTGAACGCGGCGTCACAAACTGCTTTAATGAGATGAACGTCTCTGTTTGTTTATGAAACCTGAAGAAGTCTCTGTTCTTCTTCTGGAGCCGCTTCAGAGTTTCATGAATCTAATAAAACGTTCCACTAAACTTCTTCAATGGGTTTAGAGAAAAAAACTCCCACTAGCTCCTGCTGGCTCTCTGCTAGCTCCCTGCTAGCTCCCTGCTGTAGCCAGCTAGCGCTGCTGCTAGCTTCCCTAACGGTTTGTATAATATCTAACAAAAGAGAGTTTACCATTAGGTGGCTAACGAGGAGAGGGAAGCTAAACTAAGCTAAGCTAACCCAGCAAGGACCTGAGGCTGCTCCACTACCCAGCATGCTCCTGGCTGTGTGATATTCAGAAGAGGGGTTGTTGAGCTGCGTCCCAGTGTTGCACGAAGACGCCACAAGTGTGTTTGACACGTTAGCTTTAGCGTTAGCTGTGAGCGGACCGTCCCGCGGTGGGAGTCGAACCTGTGACCGCGGCGGCGCCTGCAGGATGGACGGGCTCTCGCGGCGCGTCCCTCTCAGCCGGTGGAGTTGCTGGAATGATGGATTCTCTTCCCTCTCACGGAGTTATTGATCGCCGCCTCGTCCGACACCAATCACGCTCCCCCACGTCCTGACACGCTGAAGCGCTCCTGAACGCCTCGCGCTGTCTGGTAGAGTACACACAAGAAGTGTGTGTGTGTGTGTGTGTGTGTGTGTGTGTGTGTGTACCAGAGTATGAGATGAAATAACAACAGAATTCAAGGACTCTGCAGTAAAATGTCCAGAAGAGAATCTGAGTCCATCAACAACACTGAGCTGTGTTCCTGTCGTATGAACGCCACCTGAGTTACAATACTTGTGTTTTTTATATGATTTTTTCTGAATTTTCTTGGGAATGATATGTATAATTTAAAAAAAAACTTTTATAGCATATCTTGATCATTACTATGAACATGATTTGAGCAAAATTCATCAAAAACACCGTTTGGTGTGAAGTCCAGGGCCTTAACAACAACACACAAACTAATAACACAAGACAACAAAGCCGTGGCCTGTTCGGAGGAGTTTTGGTCAAAGAACTCTGTTGTTCGGTTCAAAAATAGAAACATTACTTATTTTATGGCAAAACATTGTCTCAGTGGGGCATGCTGGGTATTGAAATGTTCAGCAGCTTCCTCATGTGACGGATGACGAGGTTTTATAAATGTGAGCCGAGCGGAAAGGACTCAGAAACGTGAGGAGGAAACAAAAGAAGAAAACCTCTGGCTTTGGTTTTCAGCTGACCAGGAAGTGGTTTTGGGGTTGTAGCTCTTTAGCCGCTAACCGCTAATCCTATGTATTCTGTGAGTTGTGTTTAGAGGTCGTGCATGAGGACGACATCTTATTGGAGCTCTGATTCTTGTGTTTCATTTGATAGCCAACATCTTTCTCCATGTTTTGGGGATTGTTCCGGTGTTTCTTGGTCCTGCAGCTCCCTCGGGGCTCGTTACCCTCTGAGGTTGCTTGAAGCTGCTTAAACGCACCGTTGAGGTTACAGAGCAGCGTCCTGCTTGTCGCTCATCAGGAGACTTCATGCAGTTGGAAGCTAAAGAGAAACCTCGTCAGCGTGAAGATGAATGTCATGAGAAAACGCTGGAGCGGTCCAGGTGAAGCGTGTCGCAGCCGAGCGGCAGCCGGCCAGACTCACGTTATTGCTTTTTCAATTACTGACTCCTTCTGCCCGTTTCTCATCCAGATAATTAGTGCAATCCTCCGACCACAAACGATTAGGAAGAACTGCTAAAGGCCGCGGAGACACGCGATCCATCTATTTTAAGATTGCTCTGTTCTGTGCTTCAGCTGCGTGTGTGTGTGTGCGTGTGTGTGTGTGTGTGTGTGTGTGCGTGTGTGTGTGATCACGTAGAGGATTTTAGTTCCTGGATAGCGCTGATTGAATCAGTGTTTATTGTATTTTAATTAGCGAGGGCGCTCACGTCTTCTGTGTTTCAGGCTCGTCAGAAACCAGGAAGCACGACGACGGAAACACGACCAACAGGAAGCAGATGTTTGTTTGTTCCCCGTGTGAAACAACAAGTCCATGTTGTTTTATCTGTCACTCAACATAAACCTCACTGTTGTTGTTGTTGTTGTTGTCTAAGCCTAACTGTTGGTGTAATCGAATGATTATATGAAACGCCTGAGTATGTCCTAATATTTTATAATAATATTGATTTTATATATATATATATATATATATATATATATATATATATATATATATATATATATATATATATATATATATATATATATATATATATTTATATATATATATATATATTTATATATATATATATATATATATATTTATATATATATATATATATTTATATATATATATATATATATATATTTATATATTTATATATTTATATATATATTTATATATTTATATATATATATATATATATATATATTTATATATTTATATATATATATATATATATATATATTTATATATATTTATATATATATATATATATTTATATATATATATTAATATATATTAATATATTAATATATTAATATATATATATATATATATATATATTAATATATATATATATATATATTAATATATATATATATTAATATATATATATGTATATATTAATATATATATATGTATATATTAATATATATATATGTATATATTAATATATATATATGTATATATTAATATATATTAATATATATATATTAATATATATATATATATTAATATATATATTAATATATATATATTAATATATATATTAATATATATATATTAATATATATATATATATATATATATATATTAATGTTAATTTCCTGCTACTAAAGCAATCATTATTATTATTGTTATTATTATTATCATCAGTAGAATTTATGACCACGTGTGCAGCCGGACTCTCTGCTGCTGTTTGTTGATGCTTTTGCTCTTTGATAAGATGAATTTGATTAAATATGAAAGATGAGAGCAGCCTCCTCTTGTGGATTCATCTCCGGACTGAGACGTGTAGAGTGTAAAGTAGATTATAAATAGATTATAAAGTGGATTATAATACAGGTCAAATCAAACATTCTGATTCTGGTTGAGAGTGAGTCACGGGGTGTACTGTGTTGAGCTATAAAGTACTGTATTGAGCTATAAAGTACTGTGTTGAGCTATAAAGTACTGTGTTGAGCCATAAGGTACTGTATTGAGTCATAAAGTACTGTATTGAGCTATAAAGTACTGTGTTGTGTCATACTGTACTGTATTGAGCTATAAAGTACTGTATTGAGTCATAATGTACTGTATTGAGTCATAATGTACTGTATTGAGCTATAAAGTACTGTATTGAGTCATAATGTACTGTATTGAGTCATAATGTACTGTATTGAGCTATAAAGTACTGTATTGAGTCATAATGTACTGTATTGAGTCATAATGTACTGTATTGAGTCATAATGTACTGTGTTGAGTCATAAAGTACTGTGTTGTCATAAAATACTGTATTGAGTCATAAAATACTGTATTGAGTCATAATGTACTGTATTGAGTCATAATGTACTGTATTGAGCCATAAAGTACTGTGTTGTCATAATGTACTGTATTGAGTCATAATGTACTGTATTGAGTCATAATGATGTCATGGTTGAGTTTTATTTTGTAGTTTGTCTGTTTCCTTTGTCTCCCTGATTGTTTGTGTGTGTCCTCTGATTGTTTCATTGTGTTCACCTGTCCTCAGCCACGCCCACGTGTCCCCTGACTGTTTAAGCCCCACACCTGTGTTTCCTCTCTGCTATATATACCTCTCTGTCAGGTCATCGTACATCATTTGTTGTGATGTTTCGTGTCGTACGGTCCAGTGGTCCTGTGTTTTCGGTTCCTGCCTTTTTTCTTTTTTTTTCAGAACAAAGACACTTTATTTAATCCCGAAAACAGACAAAAAAAGGCAGGAACCAAAAACACAGGACCACTGGACCGTACGACACTAAACACACCGCTACACAACCTGCTTACGTTACCACAGCGTTACATGTCAGTGGGCACTCAAAAGAAAAGGTAGATTTAAATTGTGCGACCGTCAGTTGTCGTTTCAAGCTTGACGGTACTGTGTCATCAATAATGTACAGTTCAAGGGTTTGCATGACAACGTCCTTGAACTGTACAATATTCATGATACAGTACTGCCTCTCCTAAAGTAGATGATAAAGTAAACACTACAGTACTACTTGATCATCAGTACACGTCAAAGTGTTGATGTATTTGTTATTATTATATGTATTGATAAATAAATATATATATAAATCAATATTTAAATATATAGTAGTAGTATTTCTTGTACGTGCACGTGCTGCGTGTTGATCCTCTCTGCCTCACCTGTCATGTGCACGCGCATGTCTCTTTATACCGTGTCTTTACTGCGCGCGCGTGAACGTCAACGTCTGCGCTGCTGCTGATGAAAGCTCTCTCTCTCTCTCTCTCTCTCTCTCTCTCTCTTTCTCTTTCTCTTTCTCTCTCTCTCTTTCTCTCTCTCTCTCTCTCTCTCTCTCTCTCTCTCTCTCTCTCTCTCTCTCTCTCTTGCTTCTCCTCCGTTTCAGTTTCATTATCGACCTCCTTCACGCAGCATCTCTCCTCTCCTCCTCTCCTCCTCTCCTCCTCTTCTCCTCCTCTTCTTTCTCGCGCTCTTCCTCTTCCTCCTCCGCCGCCGCCTCAGCGCCTCTTCCTCTTCCTCTGCAGGTGGATGGAGGCTGGAAGCCCCGGAGACACGCGCCATGCACGGGAGCCGCTGCCGGTAGGGTTCGGCTCTGTTCGGCTCGGCTCGGAGCTGTTTGTGTCTTTTGTTTCCTCCCGTGTGTGTGTGTGTGTCTTTATGTGCGTGTTTGTGTGTGAGGGGATGCAGCGTGATGCCAGGTCTTTGTCTCTCCTGTGTGTGTGTGTGTGTGTGTGTGTGTGTGTGTGTGTGTGTGTGTGTGTGTGTGTGTGTGTGTGTGTGTGTGTGTGAGTTGTTGCTCGCTGCTCTTTTTGGATTCTAGATTGACAGGTTTCCTCCGCAGAGTTCAGCTGATTTATGTCGAGTGAGATCTCTGCAATCTTCCCTCTAATAATAATATTAATGATATTGATGATGATCACGATAGTCATACTAATAATGATGACATTAATGATGATAGTAATGATGATATTAATGATGATAGATAACAACATGATGTGCTCACAGTGAGTCTGTGATGTTTAGAAGACACGCGGATGAGATGCTGATAGTAACGCTCTCCTCCTCCTCTTGCTCCTTTCCTCCTCTCTTCCTCCTCTCATCCTCTCCTCTCTTCCTCTCCTCCTCTCCTCCTCTCTTTCTCCTCCTCCTCTCTTCCTCCTCCTCTTCCTCCAGTCACACTGCTGAGTGTTGTGTTCTTCATCCTCACATGACCCTGGGCTGAGAGGAGGGGGATCCATGGCATGGCGGCTGCGTTGGTCCTCCAGCGCTGACCATGGTTCTCCGGTCCCGGGCCGCCGCTAGCGGCTCGGAGGAGCAGAAGAAGACATCCGGCGCTCCACCCGGGGATTTACTGGACCACGGAGCGGAGAAGGACGCGGCGCTGCTGCTGGAGGTGAAGCGCGGCGTGCAGCCCGGCATCGGCATCGGGCTGCTGGCCAAGACGCCGCTGAACTACAGCCGGCCCGCCAAGAGGAGCAACACCCGCAGGAGGAGGATCCAGAACCTGCTGTACGACGCGCTGGAGCGGCCCCGAGGCTGGGCCCTGCTCTACCACGCCTTCGTGTGAGTACTGAAGCAGCTGAAGCAGCAACACCTGCAGCACATGACACACCTGAAACACCTGCAGCACATGACACACCTGAAGCACCAACACCTGCAGCACATGACACACCTGAAACACCTGCAGCACATGACACACCTGGAGCACCTGAAACACCTGTGTTTCCAGGTGAAGCGGGAGATGTTTCTTGGTGAAGCGGGAGATGTTTCAGGGTGAAGTGGGAGGTGTTTCTTGGTGAAGCGGGAGATGTTTCAGGGTGAAGCGGGAGGTGTTTCAGGGTGAAGCGGGAGGTGTTTCAGGGTGAAGCGGGAGATGTTTCAGGGTGAAGCGGGAGGTGTTTCAGGGTGAAGCGGGAGGTGTTTCAGGGTGAAGCGGGAGGTGTTTCAGGGTGAAGCGGGAGGTGTTTCAGCTTCAGCTCATAA
The DNA here is from genome assembly GCF_023055335.1 of Clinocottus analis. Classification (NCBI taxonomy): domain Eukaryota; kingdom Metazoa; phylum Chordata; class Actinopteri; order Perciformes; family Cottidae; genus Clinocottus; species Clinocottus analis. The sequence continues at coordinate 20,886,515 of NW_027175832.1, read as the reverse complement.
GAGTTTATTAATCAACGTCTGCTGCGATGGAAGGAAGGAAAACACCTTCGTCTGTTTCGTTGTTTTCATGAAACTTCTTCTACAAACAGCTGGATTCACATCGTTAGCCATTAGCGGTGCTACCGTCGTCGTTAGCATTGACTGTAAACAAGAGAAAGTTACAGCTCCCACTTTGCAGCACATCAGCTGATATATTTACAGATATCGATATTTCTGTCCGGGTTCAAGTGAAAACCTTTTTTCACAGAATGAACCACCAACTCCTCCCTCTTCTCACCTGCAGGCCGACACAGGGCTTTGTTTGTGTTGTTCTGAGAGAGAGAGAGAGAGAGAGAGAGAGAGAGAGAGAGAGAGAGAGAGAGAGAGAGAGAGAGAGAGAGAGAGAGAGAGAGAGAGAGAGAGAGAGTGGCTGACTCATCCTTCTTCATCCTTGAGCGTGCACGTTTCCCTGCAACACACCATATGTAACTTCCAATATGGCCGCTCCATATGGGCTGCTGGTGTCAGAGCTGCAGCGAGACGACATGTCAGAACTTCCATCAGCTGATGTCACACAAACAACTTGAGGAGAGACGGATTCATCTGGTGTGAAGTCCTCTCGCTGCTCAGGAGGCGACCAATCAAAACGCCTCTAACGTATGATGAGATCAGGTTATGTGGGTGAAGTGATGTTCAATGCTTAAATGTTGATGACTAAAGACACAAAATACACATTTATGACATCAATAAACCACAGAAGTTTTATTTGAAGGTCTTTAAAATGCTTATAGAATAATTTAACTCCTCTGGTTGTATAGAAGTCTATGCTTCATGTGTTAAAGCTGCATTCTCTCTCCTGACCACCAGGGGGCGACTCCTCTGGTTGTATAGAAGTCTGTGTGTGTGTGTGTGTGTGTGTGTGTGTGTGTGTGTGTGTGTGTGTGTGTGTGTGTGTGTGTGTCAAGTTGCAAAACTCAAGAACTGCGGTACCGTGGTGGTGGTTACCATAACAACACTGCAGAGAGAGACAGAAACATGAGATGTTGCCCGTCAGCAGATCGGTGGTGACCTTTGACCCCGATGAGCCTTCCCAGAATGCACGGCTGTTTTATTCCCACATCTCCTGCCCCTCCCTCTCTGCAGAACCTTGATGTTGTTTGTTTTTCACCAGGAAACAACAACAGCTGCAGAAATAAAAAGTTGTCAGTGGTTTTCCTGCTGTCAGAGACCTGTCAATCACCTGGTAGCCCCGCCCTAAAGCATCCCCTTCATAGTCTGTCAGAGACCTGTCAATCACCTGGTAGCCCCGCCCTAAAGCATCCCCTTCATTATGTCAGAGACCTGTCAATCACCTGGTAGCCCCGCCCTAAAGCATCCCCTTCATTATGTCAGAGACCTGTCAATCACCTGGTAGCCCCGCCCTAAAGCATCCCCTTCATAGTCTGTCAGAGACCTGTCAATCACCTGGTAGCCCCGCCCTAAAGCATCGGCTTTATGCCTGTTTGCTCTACATGAACATCATGTTTCATCGGTGAAGTTTGGACCTGGAGTTTGTTAAAACATGAAAGAGACACAAAGTGTAACTTCACAGTAATCTGCTGCTTGCAATGCGCAGACACAGACTCTTCTTTTCTCCCTCAAAACCAAATTAAAATCTCTCCGTCGTCGTCAGACTGAAACACAGTTTCTGTCTCCTGAGCCGACAGAAATCTATTTTTACCTCGGTAGAAACGTAATTACCTCAAACCAGCAAATTACCTTCTGGATCCGGCTGATTGAGATTAATGTCGCTCCTAAATGTCACATCCGTCTCTCCGCCGTCAGAGAGTTAGCGGCGACTCGGCCGCTAACTCTCTGGCGGCGCTGCAGCGTGTCCTCGAGCCGCCGAACAGACGGAGCCACGTGGAAATTGCTCGGTTGGTCTTTTCAAAATAAAGTTCTGTGTTTGCGGGACGCTCAGTGCGGTTCAGGCAACACACCTGCTGAGTGACGGTCAGGTGAAGGTCAGGTGAAGGTCAGGTGAAGGTCAGGTGAAGGTCAGGTGAAGGTCGTAGTTTGGGTTCAGATAACTAACGGGTGTTCCATTACTGAATATTATAATAACTTGTTTTTCTCTTTCTATACAAAAGGAACCCAGTAGTTTGTATTGCCTGAACCTTTATTTTGAAAAGACTGTGTCTGTGAAGGCGTTAGGAACCAGACGCAGCTCCCTCTCTCTGGGAGCTCGTGGGTTCAAGTCCTAATGGACTCTGTGGTTGTGGTCATTTAACGTAATGACATTTATTACTGAGTTATTCTGGAGAGACGGACACGATCGAGGAGGAGGAACAGGAAGAGGAAGAAGAAGAGGAACCACTAGCATGTTAGCTAGCTGGGACCATTAGAGTGCTAACTAGCCACAACTGTCTTCTAAGCACGCTCTGGTTTACTAATATATATATATATATATATATATATATATATATATATATATATATATATATATATATATATATATATATATATATATTTATTTATATATATATATATATATATATATATGACTTTAAGGTCTCTAATCGCTCCCTACAAAGTGCACATAGCTGCTTCTAGATCAGTTTTTACACAAGAACATGACAAACAAAAACAAACTGTTTTGCATATTTTCTTCAATATGGAGGAACGTGAAAAAACAAGTCTGTGTTCAGACAAAATGGCCGACATCTTTTCATTGAAAACTCAACGTGAGTTAAACGTTGAGTCTCTGTGATGACCGGCTGCTGGTCGTCCCGACAGGAAGTCAGTCAGGAGCGGACTACAGGAAGTAGATTAGCATGATAGCTCCTAGCTTGGTTAGCTTAGCTTCCATCTCGACTCTCCTGGTTCTGCAGAGTGAAACCGATGCGCTTACACACACACACACACACACACACACACACACACACACACACACACACAGGGATCGATGGGTGCAGGTGGAGCAGTCGGACCCTGAGGAGGATGATCTTACCGGGAGGAGAAAGGAGATCCAGCTCCCCAATCCCACAATGCCTTTCTCCACACAACCTCAGCCACGTCTCTGATCCTGTGTGTGTGTGTGTGTGTGTGTGTGTGTGTGTATGTGTGCGTGTGTGTGTGTGTGTGTGCTTCATGCTCTCAAGTCTGTAATTTCAGCTCCGTCAGCGTTTTCTTCTACTTCCTGTCTCTCCTGTCGCTGCTCGACTCTTTGTGAGGATTTTGGGGATTTCTAAATGCGACGTTTCTCATTCCAACTTTTTCTGGGACATTACCTTCAAAATAAAAGTTGTGCTTTGTGAATAAACGACGGGCCGGCTGGGTGAACGTCCTGTTTGTTGGTCCCGCCCAGCAGCAGTGGTCTTCTGGGACGTTGTGTAGTTCAGACGAGTCTTCACGGTTACGTTGGTCTGCAGCTTCAGATCAAAGCTTCCTCTTCATTAGACGATGCAATTACAGCCTCGCTAACGAGACGGTGTGTGTGTCAACAATGAATTTGCAGTTAATTAAGGTGGGCAGCGTGTGTGTCTGTGTGTGTGTGAGACTTCCTGTTGGAGGGTTTGTGTTGCGTTGTGTAGCGGATCATCTCAAACTCACCTTCTGTCTCCTGAAGAGCCGATCAGTTTCTGTTCCCTCAGACAAACTACTGAACCATGTTCAGCAGCATGTGTTTCCTTTTCAAAATAAACTTCACAGGAAGCAAGAATACTACCCAAAAATACGCAAAAATACGCATCCAGCAGTCGGCTGAATCAAACTGCTGCCGTCACCTGAAGCAGCTTCTTTCAGACGCTGTTGAGGGAAGATGGACGATGTTATGACCTGATGGATGTGAGTTACACAACAAGTATGAAGCAGAACTACAGGTCATTTCTATGCTGGATGAGGAAACGGTGAATGTTTTCACGAGTGAAAAGCCACGCCCCTTTTCTGCCACGAAAAAGCGTTATGAAAAAAACATTGCGAAAAAAGTGTTGCCAAAAAAAGTGTGCGTTCACTTTTGTGTGAACGCAGCAGACTCCTTCTTCTCCTCGTCTTCCTCGTCTTCCTCCTCCTTCTTCTCCTCCTCCTCCTCCTCTTCCTTCTCCTCTTCCTCCTCCTACACCTCTTCCTCTTCCTCCTCCTCTTCCTCCTCCTTTTCCTCCTCCTCCTCCTCCTCTTCCTCCTCCTCTTCCTCCTCCTGCACTCAGCTCCAGAGTGAAACTACGCTCTCATCTTTTATTTATGCTTTATTTTGCACCAGGAGCCATTTGTTCTAACCTCCTGTCAGGGCCGTGAGGAAGCGCTTCTTCCAAAGCCTCTGAGGCTCGTCCTGAGACACGGCTGCCTCCCCATAATGCACCCTGCCTCCTGAAGGCCGGGCTCAGGCCTCGGGTGACTGGAGCTGTTGTTGTTGTTGTTGTTGTTGTTGTTGTTTACGGAAAGCTTTAGGAGGAAGTGGAGGGTGAATCAGTATTTTGTGTGATAATATTATAAATATGGATAAAATAAAGCTTAATTTAATCGCTGGAGAAAGTTTTGAGAGTCAGAAAGTCTCAGATCAGGTCACGTTAGCATGGACATAGTCACGTTAGCATGGACATAGTCACGTTAGCATGGACATAGTCACGTTAGCATGGACATAGTCACGTTAGCATGGACATAGTCACGTTAGCATGGACATGGTCATGTTAGCATGGACATAGTCACGTTAGCATGGACACAGGGTCACGTTAGCATGAACATAGTCACGTTAGCATGGACATGGTCATGTTAGCATGGACATAGTCACGTTAGCATGGACATAGTCACGTTAGCATGGACATAGTCACGTTAGCATGGACATAGTCACGTTAGCATGGACATAGTCACGTTAGCATGGACATAGTCACGTTAGCATGGACATGGTCATGTTAGCATGGACATAGTCACGTTAGCATGGACATAGTCACGTTAGCATGGACATAGTCACGTTAGCATGGACATAGTCACGTTAGCATGGACATAGTCACGTTAGCATGGACATGGTCATGTTAGCATGGACACAGGGTCACGTTAGCATGGACATAGTCACGTTAGCATGGACACAGGGTCACGTTAGCATGAACATAGTCACGGTAGCATGGACACAGGGTCACGTTAGCATGGACATAGTCACGTTAGCATGGACATGGCCATGTTAGCATGCCCATGCTAACATTAGCATGGGCACGGGGTCCTCTCTGAGTGAGCCGAGCATGGGTTCATCGCTGGTGCTGAACACGTTGAAGCTAGCTCTCTGCCGTCGCCCCGCGGGGCGCCTGAAGGGCGAGGGGACTCGGCGGGGGGCGACGGGTTTGCTGACTGGACGCATCAGATTTAGTTCCATCCCAGACGCTGGGAAAGGGCAGCAGCTCCTGTGTGAGAGGACAGAACTCGTACTCACTGCGTCTTATTGGCTGGAAACACTCTGCTGTTTGAAGAGGCGTTCGCTGGACCAGGAGAGAATCGGACGCGAGAGCTTCGACTGACCCTACAACATGAAAAGAGTTTTCTTTTTGTTCTGGACAGAAATTATAAAAACCTTTCTGTCAACACAGCACTTTATTTTGAAAAGACCGCAGCGTGTCGCCGGAACATTCAAAGCAGAACCTCGAAAAACGAGGAGAACCTTTTCCTACGACCTCAAACGCACCTTTTTGCTGGAGGATCCTTTGCATCAGGATATTTCATGGTTCATGTTTTTGGTCATGTGACTTCCTGTAGAACAAGGAAACGATGAGCCGACACATTCCTGCACAGACGCTCGCTGCTGGAGCGCTCGATGACATCACCGGCGCCGAAACATCGCAGTGGGAAGAGGCTCTAATGAGCATCTAGTGTGTGTGTGTGTGTGTGTGTGTGTGTGTGTGTGTGTGTGTGTGTGATAGAGAGCTGACATTTTGCAGTCAGTGAATAATTGATCACAGGCTTCACCTCCTTCAGTCTCCTCCCTCGTTCTGTCGTTCCTCTCAAAGTTTCTTTGTTTTCTTTCGTTCGTCTGGTTTCACTTCCTGTTCTGATCGTCTTCAAGTCTTCAAGTCTTACGTAACGGCGAGATCGATCACGAGCACGCGGCGCCAGAGAGCCATCAAACTAAACCAGGAAAACATAAAACATACGAGGAGGGATTATCTGTGAACTCACGCCTCATAATCAGAAACTACTTTAATCCTGAGAGGAAAGTTATTCTGATATTGTTCAACTTTCATCGTGAGAATCTGGTTCCCAGTTGGGTCCCAGTTGGGTCCCAGTCTGGTCCCAGTTGGGTCCCAGTCTGGTCCCAGTTGGGTCCCAGTTGGGTCCCAGTCTGGTCCCAGTCCGGTTCCCTCCCGGCTTCAAACCGGCCGAGCAGATTATTTTATTCTGAGAGAAGAAGTTCATGTTTCTGGTTTCTACCTGAACGGCAGATTAAAACCACTTTGAACTCCCACAACCCCCCTGGTTACACCATGTGACTAGTTGCCACGGTAACCCCTCTGGATGGGCAGAGTGTGTGAGTGTGTGTGTGTGTGTGTGTGTGTGTGTGTGTGTGTGTGTGTGTGTTTCTTCATTTCATTATTTCTTCCATCGCTGCGTCTCAGCGTTTGAAGTCTTTTTCGTCTGCATCCTCCGCTGAGTGTGTTGTTGTGCGTCTGCAGCTCGGCAGACGCACAACAACACAACAACACAACAACACAACAACACAACACAGCGAGCAGAGACCGGCTCTAGTGCGACCCGGGGGCTCGATGCCGCGGGACGGGAACCCCCCCTCACGGAGTACACCAGGCCCGCTACATTCAATGTGTGTGTGTGTGTGTGTGTGTGTGTGTGTGTGTGTGTGTGTGTGTGTGTGTGTGTGTGTCTTTGCTACAGCACAATGACATATAACAACAAAGAGTCCCAGTTGCTAGGCAACCCCTGTCTAAAAACACTTGCTCACCAAAATATAGTGTGCAGGCAGAAAAAGGAGGAAGAGGAGGAGGAGGAAGGTGAAGAGGAGGAAGAGGAGGAAGAGGAGGGTTTCAGCGGCTCTCTCTACACTGCGCTTCATCATCATCTTCATCAGTGATAATATCGTATGCAGCCAACCAAATTCTTTGAGGTATTTCCCGTCACTTGTTGTTACCGGGCGGGTTTGGTTAGTGGTTAGTGGTTAGTGGTTAGCAGTTAGCAGTTAGCGGTTAGCGGTTAGCCTCCGACCCTCTGAGCCGCAGCAGAGATGAGCAGCAGGATCTTTGCAGATGTTAATGTCTCTTATTATTCTCATATTATTCATCATGAACAGGATGAAACGTAAAGAGATGTTTTATGTCCCGGGAACTTTGACCTGCACACACACACACACACACACACACACACACACACACACACACACACACACAGTGAGCCTGTCAGATATGGATGATGTCATCGGATACTGCGATGTGGGTCCTTCAGCGTTGAGATGAAAAGCAGCTTCACTGGATCAACTTTCACTTCACAAGTAACTCACAACACGGAGTCCAGACTGAGAGGAAGGAAGCAGTTGAACATCTGGGCTTCAACGAGGAAACTCAACCTCACAGAGGAAAACATACATGCAGCCTCATCCTCACGGGGGAGGTCACATGGTTTCCATTTCCACGTCAAAACATTTGATCCATCCCATAAACTAAAACATGAGAACCATTGCAGACACACACTCACTGCTTCACTCCTTCACTGCTTCACTGCTTCACTCCTTCACTGCTTCACTGCTTCACTGCTTCACTCCTTCACTCCTTCACTGCTTCACTCCTTCACTCCTTCACTGCTTCACTCCTTCACTCCTTCACTGCTTCACTCCTTCACTGCTTCACTGCTTCACTGCTTCACTGCTTCACTCCTTCACTGCTTCACTGCTTCACTGCTTCACTCCTTCACTCCTTCCTTCCTTCCTTCCTTCACTCCTTCACTGCTTCCACAGCTGCAGCGGCTCCAACAGCATCATCATCATCATCATTATTATTATGATCAATGCTGTTTATTGGAACACCTTCAGCAGGCTGGCTTATAATTAATTCAACGAGCAGCAGCTGTGTTGATGCTGCTGTGGCTGGGTTCTCCAGCAGTGCATTCTGGGACTTTAGTGAGGGGCTGAACTTTTGGTTCACAGCGACGAGTGTGGAGCCGACGGCTCCTACGATGTGAGGACCGGTTGAGGATCAGTTGAGGATCAGTTGAGGATCGTTGGATCAGTTGAGGATCAGTTAAAGATCGGTTGAGGATCGTTGGATCAGTTGAGGACCGGTTGAGGATCAGTTGAGGACCAATTCAGGATCGGTTGAGGATCGGTTGAGGATCGTCTCTCAGCAGCTGGATCGCTCTGACTCAGGAGAAACCTTCCCAGCAGGTGGCCTCCTCTCGCAGGTGTTTCTCTCTGCAGGCCGCCATGTTGAGGTCTTTGGATCAGGATCTCCTGGATGCGTTTGCATTTCTCCTTCTGACTCCGGCTCCATCGACTCGGAGCAAACTGCCGCTCGACTCTGTGACCCGAGACGGACATGAAGTTAAAACAGACTCCTCCGGGCCGGAGCTCATCCATCCACCAGACGGCCTCGAGCGCGCAGATCCCGAGTGATAAATCTGGCGAGCGAGGACAGGAAGTCGATCGGACCGGCAGGCGCTCTGCAGCCGGCCCTCGATCGGCCGAACGCCGTCAGGACGCACCTGAAGCTCTGGAGCAAGACTTCACGGACAAACGAGGAGCGAGCGGATGGATTTATTCCTGCTGCCTGCAGCTGCGAATAAATTAATAAAATGAGTCCTCCGTCGGCTCTGAGCGACCTTTAGGGCGACCTTGAGATCTTTGTGTCTGTGAATCAAGTGAAGCGTCAGGTTTACGGCGTCTGGAGGCTCAGAGGCAGAGGACCGGTTCCTCTGCTGGTTCTCAGTGACGACGTCACAGTTTACTTTACGGGAAACAGACGTTCATGGAGGGAATGTTTATTCATGATGTTAATTATCATAATGTAAATGGTATTTGTTGTCTAGTTTGAGTTGTATGAACTGAACATAACACGAGTGAATGAGATGAGTCACAGTGTTTATCCAATTTAAACTCTTCATTTTTCAGACTAACATTTTTCTTTATTTAAGAGTCTGTTCAACAAAGTGTTGCTTTGTTTCTTTCTTCATTTTATTTTAGAATATTAGAGATCTGAAGCCGTTTGGTGGTTGTTTTTATTCCCTCTGAAGAGCTCACGTCCTCCTGTCGCTGCGTCTTCACTTCACATGAAAGAGTGAGACTGAATGAAGTGGTGAGCGCTGATCCCTGATGAGCGCTCTCGTGTGTCAATCATCCTCTCACCTCGCTGAACGCTTTCATCTGGCAGCAGATCATCAGCTGAGGCGTCTGTGAACGCTGCGCTTTCACGTTTAGAAGTGACGACACATGAAGAGAACACAAACACACAAACAACAACACACACAACGAGGTAACCTGATGCTGTGATGCTCAAAAGGCACGAAACCATCAACGAGAATCAGTTCTTGTGACGCTCAGACGGAGTGAGCTGGAGTTCCCTCCAGACGGTGAACGTCTCTGCTTCAGTGAAAGAACCGGTGAGCATGTTTATCTCCTCTGAGCCGCGAGAAGCAATGCATTGTGGGAGGAGGGGTCACACACCACCGAAGCTAAAATGCCAAACGCAGCAAGTGGAAGAAAAATGTCATCGTTTGATGTGTTGCAGAGCCACGAGTCTGCAGGAGGGGGCGACTCCTCTGGTTGTATAGAAGTCTATGCTTCATGTGTTCAAGCTGCATTCTCTCTCCTGACCACCAGGGGGCGACTCCTCTGGTTGTATAGAAGTCTATGCTTCATGTGTTCAAGCTGCATTCTCTCTCCTGACCACCAGGGGGCGACTCCTCTGGTTGTATAGAAGTCTATGCTTCATGTGGTAAAGCTGAACTCTCTCTCCTGACCACCAGGGGGCGACTCCTCTGGTTGTATAGAAGTCTATGCTTCATGTGTTCAAGCTGCATTCTCTCTCCTGACCACCAGGGGGCGACTCCTCTGGTTGTATAGAAGTCTATGCTTCATGTGTTCAAGCTGCATTCTCTCTCCTGACCACCAGGGGGCGACTCCTCTGGTTGTATAGAAGTCTATGCTTCATGTGGTAAAGCTGAACTCTCTCTCCTGACCACCAGGGGGCGACTCCTCTGGTTGTATAGAAGTCTATGCTTCATGTGTTAAAGCTGCATTCTCTCTCCTGACCACCAGGGGGCGACTCCTCTGGTTGTATAGAAGTCTATGCTTCATGTGTTGAAGCTGCATTCTCTCTCCTGACCACCAGGGGGCGACTCCTCTGGTTGTATAGAAGTCTATGCTTCATGTGTTAAAGCTGCATTCTCTCTCCTGACCACCAGGGGGCGACTCCTCTGGTTGTATAGAAGTCTATGCTTCATGTGTTAAAGCTGCATTCTCTCTCCTGACCACCAGGGGGCGACTCCTCTGGTTGTATAGAAGTCTATGCTTCATGTGTTAGAGCTGCATTCTCTCTCCTGACCACCAGGGGGCGACTCCTCTGGTTGTATAGAAGCAGATGAAGGGTTTCAGAGCTTCAGCTTGGTTCTTTATAACAAAGTAGATCTAGTAGACTTTCTTTTTTTCCATAAATCACAGAATAAGAGTTTTTATTTTTAGTTACCGCTCGGGGGCTCGTTGAATTTGTGTCTATTGAGGTCAAACATTTTGGAGACGCTCTTGATGTGAAAGTCTCAGAGGATTTAAGTTCAATTCAGCAGTTTGGTAAAAAGTGTTCTAGGGTTAAAGACCTCAGTGTTCTAGTGTTAAAGACCTCAGTGTTCTAGGGTTAAAGACCTCAGTGTTCTAGTGTTAAAGACCTCAGTGTTCTAGGGTTAAAGACCTCAGTGTTCTAGGGTTAAAGACCTCAGTGTTCTAGGGCTGAAGACCTCAGTGTTCTAGTGTTAAAGACCTCAGTGTTCTAGGGTTAAAGACCTCAGTGTTCTAGGGTTAAAGACCTCAGTGTTCTAGGGTTAAAGACCTCAGTGTTCTAGGGTTAAAGACCTCAGTGTTCTAGGGTTAAAGACCTCAGTGTTCTAGGGTTAAAGACCTCAGTGTTCTAGTGTTAAAGACCTCAGTGTTCTAGGGTTAAAGACCTCAGTGTTCTAGGGTTGAAGACCTCAGTGTTCTAGGGTTAAAGACCTCAGTGTTCTAGTGTTAAAGACCTCAGTGTTCTAGGGTTAAAGACCTCAGTGTTCTAGGGTTAAAGACCTCAGTGTTCTAGGGTTAAAGACCTCAGTGTTCTAGGGCTAAAGACCTCAGTGTTCTAGGGCTAAAGACCTCAGTGTTCTAGGTTTAAAGACCTCAGTGTTCTAGGGCTAAAGACCTCAGTGTTCTAGGGTTAAAGCCCTCAGTGTTCTAGGGTTCTAGGGTTAAAGCTGAAGCGCTGTGATGGTTTAACGTTTGGGTCCCTGGGCGCTTTCCTGCGGCTTGTTCAACACAATATAATCCTCATAATTAAAGGTTGTGAAATTAAAGCAGCATCTCTGGCTGCAGACTTCCTCGAGGAGTTAATTGATTTCAGAGCCGCTGCTCGTTTGGTCCGAGAGACGCGAGCGTTCATCTGGCGACAGGAAGTCAGAACAAAAGCGTCGCAGCTGAAGAGACGATTAAAGCCGACTGGAGGCGGCGCAGAGCCGAGCCGCTGGGATTCCTCATTAACGACTCATTACATCGCTAATTACATATTTCTCTTTTGTAAATTCAATGGATTACACGTTTGAACAATTATCCTGCAAATAAAATGCAAAAACAAGTTTTATCAAACATGCAATCACCATAAAAACATAACGCGTTCACGTCATGGTGAAGACCTCAGACTTCCACTGAAGGGGATTTGTTATTAATCCATAATTGGAGGATAGTGTCCCCAAAGTACAACATATATGTATAAAAATCATGATCTCATCCTAGTCATAATTCATCGTGGCTCCTCTGGCCTGGAGCTCTGGAGACGTTTATGTTTTAATTACAGGTTCAGCTTCACGTGGAGGAACCATCAGGTGTTGGTTAGTCAGCTGATTATAATGAGAAGGACTTCCTGCTGCCTGGATAAACATATTCATGAAAGTATTCTGGTTATGAGCTCATACAACACATCAGATTCTCAGGCGCTTAAACAGCAGAAAAGTTCAGCTCAGTTCACAGAAAGCAGGTTTCAGTGGAGGAAACCTTTTGGATGGATGGTTCTGGGGTCTGCTAGCTTCCTCGTCTGGTGATGGAGCTGCTGTGTGTCACAGAGCAGCGATCAGCTGATCAGCTGATCTGCTCGGCTGTGTTTCTGGCGTCCGGCTTCCCTCCAGAACCCGGCCTCCTGGACTGCAGGTTGTCTGTGGAGGTCCTGCGAGTGTTTTATGGCTGTACTGCGGCTGATGGAGCGCTTCCACCCCCCTGACACCTAAAACATCCAGATAGTGTTCCTCTCCTCAGCCCGAGGACACAATAACAGAATCCATCTTCTCCTGCGAGCCGTCGGCGGTGATGAATCGGCTCGCCGGCTAAAACAAGCCGACTGTGCAGCGCTCAGCCTGCAGGCCCACGGCCACAGAGCGACTCCACTGACGCAGGGCCGAGCTCATCAGGACGAAGACCAGGCTGTTCCATACATACAGATAATGTACAGTATCATACATACAGATGATAATGTACAGTACCATTCATACAGATGATAATGTACAGTCTGTTCCATACATACAGATAATGTACAGTATCATTCATAAATATAATAATGTACAGTATTATACATACAGATGATAATGTACAGTCTGTTCCATACATACAGATAATGTACAGTACCATACATACAGATAATGTACGGTATCATTCATAAATATAATAATGTACAGTACCATACATACAGATAATGTACAGTCTGTTCCATACATACAGATAATGTACAGTACCATTCATACAGATGATAATGTACAGTATCATTCATAAATATAATAATGTACAGTACCATACATATAGATGATAATGTACATTATTATACATATAGATGATAATGTACAGTCTGTAGTGACGTGTCTGGATACGATAACAGCATAAAAACTGACCGCTTGATCGAGACTTGATTTCCTCTCCAGATGAAGTCTCATCATCATCATCGTCGTCGTCGTTGTTGTTGTTGTTTGGTGTGTAAACAACATGCGTTCAGACGGTGTGTTTACACTGCTGCACTGTTTACCTGACAGTCGTCCCAGTGAAGGTGAACAGCTGACGTTTTAAACGCCGTCTGTATCGATGGTCCTCTCTGCAGGCGAGGACTCGCTGAAGACCATCAGGACTTCAGGCGCAGTGACTCAGGAGCGAGTTCCTCTGCTCTGATCTGCTGCCGCACGGTGACGTCTTTACAGGACGCCGCCGTCCGATTGGTCCGTTTCTTTGTTTGTTCTGGACCGGATCGCTCTCTGTTCAGCCGCTCAAACAAGAATGACATTTAAAGAAGTCTCTTTTTTTAAACCTCGACATTAAAGCGATCTTTGTTCTCACGTCTGCAGTCGCTTCCTCAACACTCAGGTTACTGACTTGTTCCCTCACGGCTTCCTGCTTCAGAAGCTTTTACAGGAGAGTGAACACACATGAACACACGTGAACACACATGAACACACGTGAACACACGTGAACACACATGAACACACCCTGAGGACACGCAGGAGGCCTGAATGGTCCTTTGACGAGGAGAGTGAAGAGTTTCCTTGTTTCCTTTCCTTCTGAGTTTCTCGTCCAGAAGCCGACTCAGAACTCAATGCAGTGTGTGTCCAAAAAACACCCTGAATGAAAGTCCTCACCTGGAGAAGTTTCATGCAGATATTATTGAATTATTGTCTCTGGATCAACAAAGAGAGAGTTAGGACACACACACACACACACACACAGGATCGGTAAGACTCGACCTTTACCCGCCCGACAGTTAGCGGATACGAGCAAAGCGAGCGGCGTTCTGCTGGATCGATGCGACGCGTTGAGGAAACGATCAGCTGGGAAACGAAAGCAGACAACAAACACACACCAGGTAGTCTGGACTGAAGGTCACAGAGAGTCCTGGAGGTCACAGAGAGTCCTGGAGGTCACAGAGAGTCCTGGAGGTCATGACATCAGAGCGAGGTTTCTGTGTTTCTGTGCAGAACTTTGTTCTTCATGTAGAACAGAAGAAATCACTTCAACTTCACAAAACAAATTCTTTAGAAATGTTTCTGTCGACATATTTAAACACACACACTCTCACACACACACACACACACACACACACACACACACACACACACACACACACACACACACGTGTAATCACACATCATCAGCCCGGAGACGCTCAGACCACGTATCGTCTGTCAGGCTATTTCTGCTCTTAACAGTTTATTTCCCACGATAACCACGTATGTGTGTGTGTGTGTGTGTGTGTGTGTGTGTGTGTGTGTGTGTGTGTGTGTGTGTGTGTGTGTGTGTGTGTGTGTGTGTGAGGGGCTATCCTCTCCCGGCAATATGAAGGAAATGTATTTCTGCAGGCGAGTGGTGAAAGAAAAAGGAGATTATTTTTCATTAGAGAAGAAGCTCGAGATCTATTTATTATTTAATATTTATTATTTAATATTTAAGATTTATTATTTATTATTTATTATTTATTATTTATTATTTATTATCTAATATTTATTATTTAATATTTACATACTTTACCGTGAGAGGAAACGTTCACACTGAACCGTCAGCTTCAGCCAGACGTTCTTTAATCATAACTTTGTGTGCGTGATATTATTTATTACTTGTTGTTGTATTTCCCTCGTGAGCCGCTTCCTGTCTTTGCCCTGAGAATAACACGGAAATGTATGTTCATTATTAATAGATGTAGCCGGGGGGCGGGGCTTCTGGGCTGTAGCCGGGGGCGGAGCTTCTAGGCTGTAGCTGGGGGGCGGGGCTTCTGGGCTGTAGCCGGGGGGCGGGGCTTCTGGGCTGTAGCCGGGGGCGGGGCTTCTGGGCTGTAGCCGGGGGCGGGGCTTCTGGGCTGTAGCCGGGGGGCGGAGCTTCTGGGCTGTAGCCGGGGGCGGGGCTTCTGGGCTGTAGCCGGGGGCGGGGCTTCTGGGCTGTAGCCGGGGGGCGGAGCTTGATACTTGCATCGACTTCATTTTCAGTAAATACCACCAGCTGCTGCCGGCCCTCGGGGCCGCCCCTGCACCTCAGATTGGGAAACCCTGTTTGAAAGTAGGAGCAGACCTCACGTTCCTCTTTCCCGGTCGATGGACATCTCATCGCGTGATGAACGATCCGTCACACGCTCGTTTCCTAATGGCCTGCTTTTAAATCAACGATTTTACAAAAATGATTTCTGCTGCTTTGTTGATGGAGCGGAGCCGCTGCTAATAACACATCGATCATCAGTGTGGGTGTGTGTGTGTGTGTGTGTGTGTGTGTGTGTGTGTGTGTGTGTGTGTGTACGGGACATAATCAGCTTCACTTTATGACATGAACAGCAACACATTCATACGGTGAAAAGCTTCCTGCACGGCTGCTCCTTTAGTTTAGTTTTTTCAACGCTTCCATCGTGGGACTCGAACCCGCGGGTGGCGGTTCACCGGCTAACGGGCCTCACGTGTTGGGAGGGCACGCCTCCAGGGTGCGACGTACGAGGAGCTGATGTGTGTCCTCCCTCTCGGGCCGGGTGGAAACAGGGAATGTGAGTTGTTGTTTCTGCTGAGCGGGAACAGAAAGCCTTCTGGAGCGTTCCTGCTGGTTGGCAGCTCGCGTCCCGGGACGTCCTCGGGCTGCTGGTTCACAGAGCGCTCCATCGATGCAGGAAAACAAATCCCTGCTGGTCGGGAAACAGACTGAGGACGAAGCGCGGAGGAGAAACACGCCTCAAAGTCTCCAAGGACGATTAGAAAAGACAAACACAGAAGTCTGTGAAGGAGGTGAAGAGGTGGAGCAGCTCTCACCCGGCAGACAAAAGACAAAGAGAAGCCCAGACTGTCTGACGCATCTGCAGACATGAACCTCGTGAGCCTCCGTAGGGACGCGAACCAGCAACACGCAGGAGTTTGTACCAGCGGCGCCTGAACCTGTTGACACGCTGTATATTTACATATTTACATAACTGAGAACTTTACAATGATTTATTTCACACAAGCTCGATCAGGACAGAATGTGTTTACGTCTCTGCTGTCGACCTGTCAATCACCCTGTAGCCCCGCCCCTAAAGCACCCGCTTATTATGGTCTGTTTGACTCTAACAGACCATAATGTACTAAATGAACATCAGGCTGTATAGAAGAAGACTATAAACTAGAGATTGAGACATAAACTCATGTTTACAATGTTTACTGAGGGAATACATCAAGAGAGAAGTAGAGTCACTTATATAGACTTCTATACAACCAGAGGAGTCGCCCCCTGGTGGTCAGGAGAGAGAATGCAGCTTTAACACATGAAGCATAGACTTCTATACAACCAGAGGAGTCGCCTCCTGGTGGTCAGGAGAGAGAATGCAGCTTTAACACATGAAGCATAGACTTCTATACAACCAGAGGAGTCGCCCCCTGGTGGTCAGGAGAGAGAATGCAGCTTTAACACATGAAGCATTGACTTCTATACAACCAGAGGAGTCGCCCCCTGGTGGTCAGGAGAGAGAATGCAGCTTTAACACATGAAGCATAGACTTCTATACAACCAGAGGAGTCGCCCCCTGGTGGTCAGGAGAGAGAATGCAGCTTTAACACATGAAGCATAGACTTCTATACAACCAGAGGAGTCGCCTCCTGGTGGTCAGGAGAGAGAATGCAGCTTTAACACATGAAGCATAGACTTCTATACAACCAGAGGAGTCGCCCCCTGGTGGTCAGGAGAGAGAATGCAGCTTTAACACATGAAGCATTGACTTCTATACAACCAGAGGAGTCGCCCCCTGGTGGTCAGGAGAGAGAATGCAGCTTTAACACATGAAGCATAGACTTCTATACAACCAGAGGAGTCGCCCCCTGGTGGTCAGGAGAGAGAATGCAGCTTTAACACATGAAGCATAGACTTCTATACAACCAGAGGAGTCGCCCCCTGGTGGTCAGGAGAGAGAATGCAGCTTTAACACATGAAGCATAGACTTCTATACAACCAGAGGAGTCTGCAGATTAGCGACAGAGAGGATTCTGTTGACTCTCCATCGTCTGCAGAGGAAACGCTCCCACAACCCGCCGCATACAGGGGGGGGGGGGGGGGAGCCGGTGTCTCCATGGTGATCCGGTGATTCGGAGACTGAGGGATACTCCACAGCTGTTGCCATGGAAGCGCTTAATGCATGTCATCCACGGCTTGGTGAGATGGAGGTTGTGAGTGAGGCAGCACCTTCACGCATCTGATTACTCTGCAGGAAGACGCTGGCGAACAGACTCGTCTGCAGATGAGGTGAGAACGCAGAGGGATGGAATAGAAGGGACGGACCGTTACGTACACAAAGCGAATGCCCGGGACCAAACTATGCGTCTAAATGTTTGTGTACGATGAGTCACGAGGTGCAAACAACGAGCGCGGCGTCAATTAGCGTAGCCGAGCATCACTAGAACCAAACTCCATTCAGAAAACAAACGTTTTAAGAGATGTTTTATCGTCTTCTAGCTGAGATAACTGACAAAGCATGAACTCAGACTTTTTACAACATCTGCATCATCATGTGATTATTTCGGCATCTCTTTTTTTATCCGTTTAGTGCAATTAAATCACTGATGAATA
This sequence comes from Clinocottus analis, assembly GCF_023055335.1. Lineage (NCBI taxonomy): Eukaryota > Metazoa > Chordata > Actinopteri > Perciformes > Cottidae > Clinocottus > Clinocottus analis. Next base: position 20,868,805 of record NW_027175832.1, on the reverse strand, counting down.
GTTTATTCTGGATTCATACATCTGTGAATGCGGCGGAGTAACGCAATGCGTCCGTCTGCTGGTGAGGAAATAAGAAACAAACAAAAGAAAACTCGACAGTATCAAAATGAATCCATTTTTCTTGGATCACAAAAAGCTGATTTGACAGATTTTCAGAAGCCGAAGAATTTGCTGAGTTGACGCCGAGGTCGGGTCAAGCTGTCAGGACGCCTGAGCTGTGAAGTCAAAGGATGTCCACATTTCATAATCCCAGTTAGAGTTGACGAGCTCATCGTTTTCTGCATCAAATTCATGTTCTTTTTTTCTTCTTCCTGCTGACGCCTTTTGCCTCGTCCTCGGCCCAGAAGTCCTGCTGCTTCCTGTCCTCGGCCACTCTGAGCCGAGGCTGAGCTCTGGCTTAATGAGCCAGCCTCCGGGCGTCAGCGCCCTGACCGGCCAAGGTCGCAGCGCGGTGAGTCCCGGCCCCGACAGGTGGACCCGAGGCTCCTTTCCCTCGTTAATGAGCCTTTGCTTTGAACCGATGGCCCAAGTGGACTGACGGCTAACGAGCCGATCTGTGAGCGCAGAACGACCTCGAAGACTGAATGGAGTTGTATCTGCTCCATCTACGCCGTGCTCGTCGTTTGTACCACGTGACTCAATGCGAAGTTTTCGCATTGCCGCCAAAGGACAACCTCCCGGCCCTCAGAAGATGACCTCCTGGCCCCCAAAGGACAACCTCCTTGCCCTCAGAGGACGACCTCCTGGCCCTCAGAGGACGACCTCCTGGCCTTCAGAGGACGACCTCCTGGCCCCTTAAAGGACGACCTGGTTGCCCTGAGAGGACGACATACTTGTCATCGGAGGATGACCTCCTGGCCCCCAAAGGACAACCTCCTGGCCTTCAGAGGACGACCTCCTGGCCTTCAGAGGACGACCTCCTGGCCCCCAAAGGACAACCTCCTTGCCCTCAGAGGACGACCTCCTGGCCCCTTAAAGGACGACCTGGTTGCCCTGAGAGGACGACATACTTGTCATCGGAGGATGACCTCCTGGCCCTTGGAAGACGATCTCCTGGCCCCTCAGAGGACAACCTCCTTGCCCTCAGAGGATGACCTACTTGTCCTCGGAGGACGACCTCCTGGTCCTCAAAGGACGACCTCCTGGTCCTCAGAGGATGACCTCCTGATCCTCAGAGGATGACCTCCTGATCACTCTTTAGTTGGACACCTTTGAGACTTTTTTAGCTTCAGCAAAATGTCGAGGGACATGAACTGAGACTGATCTTTTCTTACGATAAGTCTCATGAACGGTGACTTCAGGGATTGAACTCGTGTCCATGTGCGTCTCCTCATCTCAGAGGCAGACGCTCGTCGTGACGCCGATCATTCACCGCTGTTGGAACCGGGTCAATAAATCTGGTTTCATAAATCTGGTAAACCAACCGTACTGTCTGCTCGTCAGGAGGCGAGCGCTTCTCTCCGCTGGACACCGTGATCTCTCTCCGCCGTTAATAACTTCTGAGAGCAACACGAGGGAGACGGCGGGATGATCGATGAGCCACGTCAGAGGTATTGATCGATGAGCGGGCGACGCCCTTTAGGTTCCTCCTGTCCTTCCTTTCCTTAGGCGCCTCAGACGTCCTCATGTCCTTTCATATCACTCCCGTTGATACCTCGTTTAAATGAGTCGAACCAAAAGTTTTCCTACTTCTCTTAGAGGTCGACAGTTCCTGGGTTCTGCGGGTTCTTCGTGTCCTGGTTCTGTTTGAGTTCAGGATCGTCGTGATTTGTCTGAAGTGCGTCTTCCTCTCGGCGACGGGGCCGGCAGGTGTGACCGGACCTCATTTCCTTCAGAGTGACCCTCATTACACGCTCAGGGAATCTAAGATAATTACTCTCTGGGTTTGAGATTCGGTCCTCGACTCCTTCAGAGACGAAGTCACCCGAGCAGAGGAGGGAAAGGGGGCGGAGCCACGATGAGCGATGACAGACAGGAAGTCAATGAAGTCAATATAAACTTTAACAAAGTCAAAGAGACCGCTTTCCTCAAATCTCCCGTCGATGATGTCATGACCCGTGTGACCTCTCGTCTTCTCGCTCCGCCTCCTGCAGGCCGAGAACGGCGTGAAAACTTTAGTCCACCGAGTGACGTCACGGAGAGCTGAATCTTTATCGAGCGCTCACACGGAGAGATTAAACCAGAGCCGCATTGATCTCTGTCCCGCCGCTGAGTCGACTCCCAGGAGGCCGCGGGGCGACAGACAGAGTCCTTCTGGTCGGCTCGCTCGGTTCAGCGAGAGGCCGACCGGCGTCCTGCCGCGCCGAGAAACGCCACGATGTGGACGTTGAAGCTGAGATGTGGACGTTGAAGCTGAGATGTGGACGATGAAGCTGAGATGTGGACGTTGAAGCTGAGATGTGGACGTTGAAGCTGAGATGTGGACGATGAAGCTGAGATGTGGACGATGAAGCTGAGATGTGGACGATGAAGCTGAGATGTGGACGATGAAGCTGAGATGTGGACGATGAAGCTGAGATGTGGACGATGAAGCTGCGGCTTAAATGAACAAAAGTTCCTTAATTGTCTCTAATTAATCAGATTAGTCGCACTAATTACTTTGCTGTGTTCACACAGTAAACAGTGAAGAACAAACCGTCTGTGTTAAAATACTAAATGATAACAGACAACTGTTCTGGTAATTGATTCATGTTTTTATCTCATGTTTTAAATGTGATATTAACCGGCATGAATATCTTTGTGTTTTGTGGTGTTGCTAGTGGCATTATGTGTGTCTGTTTTAGTGTATTTACAACAGCACGGAGCAGCAAACATGTGTTTAACAATATCTCTGACGAGGTTGTATACATACATTTATACATACATACAAACATACATACATTCATACATACATTTATACACATCTGCAGTCGTCCCCTCGTCCCCTCGTCCCCTCGTCCCCTCGTCCTCTCGCCCCCTCGTCCCCTCGTCCCCTCGTCCCCTCGTCCTCTCGTCCTCTCGTCCCCTCGTCCCCTCGTCCCCTCGTCCCCTCGTCCTTTCCTCCTCAGTCGTTAACGCCGTCGTTTGCATCTCGTCGGCAAATTAACTGCCAGAAATCTCACCGTCTGCTGCTCCTTTATTGAATCTCGGCGGTAAATTGGTTTGTTAGGAATCCTCCAGGGCGGCATGAGCTCCACGCCCGGGAGCGCAGCGAGGCCGAGCCGCCGCTGGGAGGAGGGGAAGAGGATTAATGGAGAGAGAGAGAGAGAGAGAGAGATGTGTTATTTGTTGTGTTTTCCTCTCACTACACAACGAACAGAAGCGAGGCCGAGGAGCCGGAGGAAGAGCTCGCCCTGATCTCATGGAGACGCTGAGCAGACGCTCTGCTCTCCGTCAACACGCGGGAATTAAATTCCCCTGAATTTCCCGTCATTCTTTTTACTTGTAGTGCAGTTGGTTTGGCTCCAGCCCCGAGGTGTGAGGCTGCTGGGCGTCGCTCTGAGAGCTCATTGGACGCTGGGGAGGAAGTCGTATCGAGTTAACATCGATCTCAAGACAGAGACACAAAACAGCTGCAAAGAGACACAACACAGCTGCAAAGAGACACAACACAGCTGCAACGGTACATAAAACAACAACAAAGAGACACAAAACAGCCACAAAACAGCCACAAAGAGACACAAAACAGCCACAAAGAGACACAAAACAGCCACAAAGAGACACAAAACAGCCACAAAGAGACACAAAACAGCCACAAAGAGACACAAAACAGCCACAAAGAGACACACAGTGTGTTTCCGTCTGAATGAGCTGAAGAGGATTTTTTTTTGTGCATTTTTTTTGACAGCTGGTTGAATTTATTTAGTGCAGTTCTGCGTCACATATCACAGCAGGGTGTGTGTCTGTGTGTGTGTGTGTGTGTGTGTGTGTGTGTGTGTGTGTGTGTGTGTGTGTGTGTGTGTGTGATGTTAAAATGGGCTTCAGTAGCTCATTCATCTTTTTAATATTGAAGATTAAACTGCGTGAAAGTGAATATTCTGGTCGACGGAGCAGAGAAGGAAAGAGGAAAGAGGAAAGAGGAAAGAGGAAGGAGGAAGGAGGATGCAGGAAAGAGGATGCAGGAAAGAGGAAGGAGGAAAGAGGAAAGAGGAAAGAAGAAAGAGGAAGGAGGAAGGAGAAAACGTCATTATTTAGTTTCCTTCACAGCTTCATTCAAAACATTTATTTTACTTCTATTTAAACATAACATTTTATAAAAACTTGTATTGATATCTTTGATTTATGAAGTGAAACAAAAACATATTTATGATCAACGCTGTAAAAAACTTTGACTTCAAAATGTCAACGACATGAAACAATAATTATGAATCTTGATATTCACATTGAAGACATAACCATGTGATGTTCATAAGGTGTATTAAGACATAACCATGTGATGTTCATAAGGTGTATTAAGACATAACCATGTGATGTCCATAAGGTGTATTAAGACATAACCATGTGATGTTCATAAGGTGTATTAAGACATAACCATGTGATGTTCATAAGGTGTATTAAGACATAACCATGTGATGTCCATAAGGTGTATTAAGACATAACCATGTGATGTTCATAAGGTGTATTAAGACATAACCATGTGATGTTCATAAGGTGTATTAAGACATAACCATGTGATGTCCATAAGGTGTATTAAGACATAACCATGTGATGTCCATAAGGTGTATTAAGACATAACCATGTGATGTTCATAAGGTGTATTAAGACATAACCATGTGATGTTCATAAGGTTTATTAAAGGAGGATATGAAACGCTTCTGAAAACTTCTGGATCTTTTTATTAAACGTTAGATTTTATCTCGTGAAATCTGAAGCAGGTTTTTTGTGACTCGTGTTGATTTGATCCTGTGAGACGATACGACAGCGTTTATATGAAGTTTATTATATTTAATACAACCAGGAAGGAGTTTTATCTCAGAGCAGACACAACGATCACTGAATATCTTCATCTGGGTTCTGTGACCTGAAACCAGATGAAAACACAACGAAGGAGTTTCAGTCTCTAAAGTCATCAGCAGAGATGCAGCGCCCTCTGGTGGCAGCACGCACACACACATCTATACATCTATACACTTATTTATCTATACATCTATATATCTACATATATCTATAGATCTACATATATCTATATATCTACATATATCTATATATCTACATATATCTATATATCCATGTCTTTATGTCTTCATGTCTTCATGTCTTCAAGTCTTCATGTCCTCATGTCTTCATGTGCTCATGTCCTCATGTCCTCATGTGTTCATGTCCTCATGTCTTCATGTCCTCATGTGTTCATGTCCTCATGTCCTCATGTCCTCATGTCTTCATGTCCTCATGTCCTCATGTGTTCATGTCCTCATGTCTTCATGTCCTCATGTGTTCATGTCCTCATGTGTTCATGTCCTCATGTCTTCATGTCCTCATGTGTTCATGTCCTCATGTCCTCATGTCCTCATGTCTTCATGTCCTCATGTCCTCATGTGTTCATGTCCTCATGTCTTCATGTCCTCATGTCCTCATGTGTTCATGTGTTCATCACTGAGCCGCTGCTTCTTTGTGTGTCTGCAGCTTCCTGATTGTTCTGGGATGTTTGATTCTGGCCATTTTGACCACGTTCAAGGAACACGAGAACGTGTCGGCTCACTGGCTGGTGGTGCTGGTAGGACACGCAACACACACAACACACACAACGTCTACACACAACTTCTACACAACGTCTACACAATGTTTAATCCCTCCCCGTCCAGGAAACCTTCGCCATCTTCATCTTCGGAGCAGAGTTCGCGCTCCGGGTCTGGGCGGCCGGATGCTGCTGCCGCTACAAAGGATGGAGGGGGAGGCTGAAGTTCGCTCGCAAACCTCTGTGCATTCTGGGTAATTTTATTAATGAGTTGTGGCTTTTCCAGCGGTGCCTGAACTCATCCAAAGAGCTCCATCTGGACATGAACGGATGAAAGATCAGCGTGATGAACACGTGAACTAGAAACCCTGTAAAACATGAGGAGGAATTATTCATCGCCGGATTAAAAACACAGCTGTTCAGTTTATAATCTCAGATTTCCTGAGACTTCGTCCTGACAGTTTGCTCTCTTTTCAAAACTTTTTGGATCTGCACTAGAATCTAAAGACGTGTGTTTAATGTGAAGTCGACCATAAAAGTTGGGTTATAAGTTCCTCGCTGTAACAAGCTAGCTCTCCCGCTAGCTCTCCGCTAGCTCCCCGAAGACAACAGCGGGGAGCTAGCGAGACAAAACAAGCAAAGGTAGCACAGCGTATAATCTGCCTGTCACGGTGTTCTCTGTCCCTCAGACATCTTCGTGCTGATCGCCTCGGTGCCGGTGGTGGCGGTGAGGAACCAGGGCAACGTGTTAGCTACGTCGCTGCGCAGCCTGCGCTTCCTGCAGATCCTGCGCATGCTGCGCATGGACCGGAGGGGAGGCACCTGGAAGCTGCTGGGGTCCGCCATCTACGCCCACAGTAAGGTAGGAACGGCCCGGCGGTTTGATCCCAATGCTGAGAACCAACCGGGGGGAAGACGCAGTCCGGAGACGCCGAGAGAGCTACAAGCGCTAACGGCGGTGTGAACTGGTACAAGCGCTAACGGCGGTGTTTTGATCATGCCAGTGAACCAGTGCGTGTGTGTGTGTGTGTGTGTGTGTGCGTGTGTGTGTGTGTGTGTGACCTCCTGCAGGAGCTGATCACCGCCTGGTACATCGGCTTCCTGTCCCTGATCCTGGCGTCCTTCCTGGTCTACCTGGTGGAAAAGGACGACGTCTCCATGGAGGCGTCCGGCCCCGACAACCCCAACGCTCTGCCCAAAGCGCAGGACTTCGACACCTACGCCGACGCACTGTGGTGGGGGCTGGTACGTCCGTTAGCTTAGCGACAATGCTACATTCAATATATATAATGTCTTGTGGCTCTGGACGCGTGACGGTAGCTTGTAGAAAAGCCTCCATGTGTCCTCCTCAGATCACGCTGACCACCATCGGCTACGGGGACAAGACCCCGAAGACCTGGGCCGGCCGGCTGCTCGCCGGCACCTTCGCTCTGATCGGGGTGTCCTTCTTCGCCCTGCCAGCAGTGGGTGCTCTCTCCTGTTTGCATGTCCACTGAAGTGAAGAACACCGGCTGTTACGCAGTTACTCTCTTTGTGGTTGTTATGTGTCTTTTTGTGGTTATTTTCTTTCTCTTTGAAGTTCTTTTGGTCTCTTTGTAGTTCTTTTGCATCTCTTTGTAGTTCTTTTGGTGTCTTTGTAGTTCTTTTGGTGTCTTTGTAGTTCTTTTGGTCCCTTTGAAGTTCTTTTGCATCTCTTTGTAGTTGTTTTGGACTCTTTGTAGTTCTTTTGGTCTTTTTGTAGTTCTTTTGATGTCTTTGAAATTCTTTTGGTCTCTTTGAAGTCTTCTGTGGTGTTTTCTCCTCTTTTCATGGCTGTTTTCAGTGTCTTTGCGTCGTCTCTCTGTGGCTCTTTTTCTTCGTGGCCATCTTGTATTTCTCCGTGGCCATGTTGAGTTCTCGTCTCCTAGCCGTGGGTCCGGGCCTGCGGGTCGGTCCAGAGCCAGCTGACTGAGTTTTGCCGCTGCAGGGCATCCTGGGATCCGGCCTGGCTCTGAAGGTCCAGGAGCAGCACCGGCAGAAGCACTTTGAGAAGCGCAGACATCCCGCCGCCGGGCTCATCCAGGTGAGACCGGCGTCAGCCGCGTACCTGCCGTGTACCTGGAACCAAATCAGCTGTTTAACCGTGACATCACTTCCTGTTTCACTCAAGTCTGCCTGGCGATATTACTCCACCAATCCAATCAGGGAAGACCTTATTGCCACCTGGAGATTTTATGAAACCATCATCTCTCTCCCCTGCTTCAGGTGAGTTCCTGTTCCACCTTTTCTTCCAGAAAGAATCCATGAAGTCACAACAGTGATGGTTCACGTCCCTCTGCTGGCCATTAAACCCAATGTAGTCGTGGTTGTTTTGTGTCTCTTTGTGGTTATTTTATGTTTCTTTGTGGTAGTTTTGTGTCTCTTTGTAGTAATTTTGTGTCTCTTTGTGGTTATTTTGTGTCTCTTTGTAGTAATTTTGTGTCTCTTTGTGGTTATTTGTGTCTCTTTGTAGTAATTTTGTGTCTCTTTGTGGTTATTTTGTGTCTCTTTGTGGTTATTTTGTGTGTCTATGTGGTTATTTTGTGTCTCTTTGTAGTAATTTTGTGTCTCTTTGTGGTTATTTTGTGTCTCTTTGTGGTTGTATTGTGTCTCTTTGTGGTTATTTGTATCTCTTTGTGGTTGTATTGTGTCTCTTTGTGGTTATTTTGTGTGTCTATGTGGTTATTTTGTGTCTCTTTGTAGTAATTTTGTGTCTCTTTGTGGTTATTTTGTGTCTCTTTGTGGTTGTATTGTGTCTCTTTGTGGTTATTTTGTGTGTCTATGTGGTTATTTTGTGTCTCTTTGTAGTAATTTTGTGTCTCTTTGTGGTTATTTTGTGTCTCTTTGTGGTAGTTTTGTGTCTCTTTGTAGTAATTTTGTGTCTCTTTGTGGTTATTTTGTGTCTCTTTGTAGTAATTTTGTGTCTCTTTGTGGTTATTTGTGTCTCTTTGTAGTAATTTTGTGTCTCTTTGTGGTTATTTTGTGTCTCTTTGTGGTTATTTTGTGTGTCTATGTGGTTATTTTGTGTCTCTTTGTAGTAATTTTGTGTCTCTTTGTGGTTATTTTGTGTCTCTTTGTGGTTATTTTGTGTCTCTTTGTGGTTATTTTGTGTGTCTATGTGGTTATTTTGTGTCTCTTTGTAGTAATTTTGTGTCTCTTTGTGGTTATTTTGTGTCTCTTTGTGGTTATTTGTGTCTCTTTGTGGTTATTTTATGTCTCTTTGTGGTTATTTTGTGTCTCTTTGTAGTAATTTTGTGTCTCTTTGTGGTTATTTTGTGTCTCTTTGTGGTAAACATGTGAACGTGATATGAAACTCCCTCTCGTCTCTTTAACAGCTCGATCTTTCACATCGGCCACTTTGGTGGCGTTGAGGCCGAGAGAGATTATTCTCTTTAGGGCCCATTAGCGAGCCCGTTAGTGGTGTTTCATGCGGTTCAGGACGAGTAGTCAGTCCCCAGACGGGTCTGCAGGCCTGATGGTTTTCCTTCTGCTCGTCGTGTGGAGGCACATTAACCAGACTGTCACAGGAAGTCTCCCCGAGGAGGTTTCATGTGTGATGAATCATTCTCATCTTCGTGAGCTGAAGCGATGCCTCGAGTCTTCTGCAGGACTCACACAGTCGCTGCCGACCTCGCCGACCTCGCCGACCTCGCCGACCTCGCCGACCTCGCCGACCTCGCCGTAACGACATGACGGCACATCAGCCGACATATTTCAGAGTTAGTAGACAGTTTTATGCAGAAGAACTTTAAATACAGCCCGAAGCATCGATGAGGACCCGAGAGTTAAACACTGTCAGCTGCACTGATACTGAGAAGATACTATGCAGCAACCTCTGGTTGTATAGAAGTCTATGCTTCATGTGTTAAAGCTGCATTCTCTCTCCTGACCACCAGGGGGCGACTCCTCTGGTTGTATAGAAGTCTATGCTTCATGTGTTAAAGCTGCATTCTCTCTCCTGACCACCAGGGGGCGACTCCTCTGGTTGTATAGAAGTCTATACAAAAGACTCTCTCGGGTTGTTTCCATCACAGCCTCATTACACAAAGCGCTCTGCTCCATCGCCTCGCTGGCGTGTTCAACCTGCAGGATCAAGTTGCTGCTGCTGGAGGGGTGTGTGTGTGTGTGTGTGTGTGTGGACCTCAGCTTGTTATATCCACAATGTGCAGGTAGTTGTGTTATCACGGAGACAATGGAAAGAACATGAGAGACAGCCTCGACTTTGGAAAAGGAAGTGAGGGAAAGAAAAAGAAAGGGACAAAGGTGCAGAAACTCTCTCTATCTATCTCTCTCTCTCTCTCTCTCTCTCTCTCTCTCTCTCTCTCTCTCTCTCTCTCTCTCTCTCTCTCTCTCTTTCTCTCTCTCTTTCTCTCTCTCTCTCTCTCTCTCTCTCTCTCTCTCTCTCTCTCTCTCTCTCTCTCTCTCTCTCTTTCTCTCTCTCTCTCTCTCTCTCTCTCTCTCTCTCTCTCTCTTTCTCTCTCTCTCTCTCTCTCTCTCTCTCTCTCTCTCTCTCTCTCTCTCTCTCTCTCTCTCTCTCTCGTGGAGAGAGGGAGGAACAGGAAGTGAAGACGTAGACAGAGTTTTAACCCTCGGGGGATCAGTCAGTCTGACATTATCTTGTTGCTCAGAGCGAAGAGGTGGACGCCCGCCAGAAACTACACAGCGCTGCCAGCGCCGACAAGAGGGCGATAAGCACTTACTGTGTGTGTGTGTGTGTGTGTGTGTGTGTGTGTGAGTGTGTGTGTGTGTGTGTGTGTGTGTGTGTGTGTGAGTGAGAGAGCGTTACACTGCATTGAACAGTATTAGACCTTTTATCTGGGTTCTCCAGTGCTATTGTGTGGTCTACTCAACACAGCACTGAGAGAAAATTATATCCCACCTGAGAGCCAAATGTGTGTGTGTGTGTGTGTGTGTGTGTGTGTGTGTGTGTGTGTGTGTGTGTGTGTGTGTGTGAGTGTGTGTTTCAGACCTTTGGAGTGAGGACATGTGTGAGTAACGTTAGCTTAGTTGGCCCTCCCTTCCTCTTAGAGTTGGCTCAGGATCTTTACACTGCAGAACATGTAAGTGCAGGTGTGTGTGTGTGTGTGTGTGTGTGTGTGTGTGTGTGTGTGTGTGTGTGTGTGTGTGTCTGTGTGTGTGTGTGTGTGTGTGTGTGTGTGTGCAACGACCACCGCTGTGATGTGGCATTGAATGAACACAACCAGAGCATAACACAACATGTCAACAACGATCACTATGAAGCATTATGAATGTCCTGCGTTGAGGGTCGTGTTTCCTGCTTTCACCGCTTCAGACGTCTCTTTGTCTCTTTGTCTCTTTGTGTCTTTGTGTCTTTGTGTCTTTGTCTCTTTGTGTCTTTGTGTCTTTGTGTCTCTCTGCATTGAGACGCTTAAACAAATCTTGTCCCCACAAATATGTTTTTTAATTTAACACAAGCTCCTGGCAGACCCACCAGATGGCGCTCTGGCGTTTGTTTCTGACGCGACTGATCGTCTCCAGATCTCATTTAACCCAGTATGAACTGGTTTGATCAAGACCAGTATGAGTAAACCAGTGTGAGTAAACCAGTATGAGGAAACCAGTGGGAGTTAACCAGTGGGAGTAAACCAGTGTGAGTAAACCAGTATGAGGAAACCAGTGGGAGTTAACCAGTGGGAGTAAACCAGTGGGAATAAACCAGTCTAAGTAAACCAGTATGAGTAAACCAGTCTAAGTAAACCAGTATGAGTAAACCAGTCTAAGTAAACCAGTCTAAGTAAACCAGTATGAGTAAACCAGTGGGAATAAACCAGTATGAGTAAACGAGTAGGAGTAAACCAGTATGAGTAAACCAGTGTGAGTAAACCAGTGTGAGTAAACCAGTGGGAATAAACCAGTATGAGTAAACCAGTCTAAGTAAACCAGTATGAGTAAACCAGTCTAAGTAAACCAGTCTAAGTAAACCAGTGTGAGTAAACCAGTGTGAGTAAACCAGTAGGAGTAAACCAGTGTGAGTACACCAGTAGGAGTAAACCAGTGTGAGTACACCAGTAGGAGTAAACCAGTGTGAGTAAACCAGTAGGAGTAAACCAGTGTGAGTAAACCAGTGTGTTTGCTGGGTCTCGGGCCGGCGGCGCTGTGGGAGGCGAGGAGCATTATTTGTCCCCGTTGTGTTGCCCGTGGATAATCGCTGTCTCTTTATTTGGCGGCGCGGCGGTCAGAAAGAGCTCCGGTCCTTCACAGCGTCTCATTCTGCCGCCTCTCAGCGCCGTAATCTGCCGTCTCTCCGGCCCCGGGGCCACAAAGAGGCTCCTGTTGTGAGTCTGCTGTGGGAGCAAAGTCGCTGAGAGCGCTCCACGTTTCAGAGGCTCGCTTCAGGCCGGCCGGCGGCTCCGGTTACCCCGCCGCTCTGCCTCTTCCAAGGCACACAGGAGTCTTATTTTACCCAGGGAGCTCGGCTCTTTGTGCTGCCAAATAGTGCCGGCTATCGGACAATGGAGGAGCCCGGGGCCCCTCGCGGCTCTCTGAGGCGTCCTCATGCCAGGAGAACCGCGTTCTTACGCCTCAAGACTTTAACTCCTGAGAGACTCAAATGGAGATTCAAGGGAAGACGAGACGAGGGATTCTTTGAGGAGATTCAGGTGTTTTTGGTTCTTCTTGAGAATGAGAGAATTATTAAAACAATTACCCCAAGAAATGTCAAGACGAGCCTCCGAGGTCAAAGGGCATTATGGCAAAATTCTGCTACATTTGCTTTGGATCTATCTCTAATTCAATGATCACATTTAATGTCCTCAATCTGCAAAAATAATCCCTGAAAAGATGTTCAAAACCTTAGAAAGCCGGAAGAACCTGTAGATGAAACCCTTGGAATACACACCTCTGGGCCGGGTGATTATGAGCATCCTTAGAAGGTGCAAGAGGTTGAATCCTTCACAGACGGTTCTAGAGGGAACCGTTAATGGTGGGTTCTTGGTAGAACTCTTGGAAAGGCCGAAGAACCCAAAACGAAACCTGACAGATACAGTTGCAGCTAAAGAAAATGGTTATTTCTGTGTATTCTTTCTGAAATTTCCCATCTGTGGAGATATTTTGAAGTCTGGACTTTGGTTTGGAACGAAAAGATGTGGCTCCAAACCAAAGTCCACCGAAGTTCCCGAACACAGTAAAGTCTTGAAGGTGTGAGTAGAACAACGACCTGCAATCCTTTAAACAGTTGAGACACCTCCAGACCTTCATCTGGTGTCATTGGATAGTTGGAGCTCAGGAAGCGGTGACCAGCATACCGGACAAGAAACAAGCAAACATCTCCCCAACGCTGAAGGCCTCCTTAACAAACTGTGTCATAATACTGTGTCTATTCCTTCTTGCTGGTTGGCATAGAGCTCTACTACTCCATGACATCTTCATCCTCCATCCTGTATCTCCTCTCCCTTCTTCTTCTGGTCCCGTTTCAGCCAGAAACTAAGTTTACTGGAGCGCGTTCGCCTCCCCAACGCGCGGCCGTCGATCGGGTCGGGCAAGAGGCTCACGGGTCACGCCGACTCCATCGAGGAAAGTCCCTCCAAGGAGCCCAAACCCGCCGGCTTCAGCAACCGAGAACGTTTCCGCACCGCCTTCCGCATGAAGGCCTACACGCTCCGCCAGAGCTCCGAAGGTAAAGGCCACGGCCCTCGATGGTGGAACGTTGGGGTTTGGGTTGGGTCGTATTGAGCGTTAAGTCGTGTGGTTTTGTCCTCGTCAGACGGCGGCGCCCTGGCAGAACCCTCAGAGGAGCGGGGCTTCCCCCCGGACATCCTCATGGAGGAGATGATCCCCACGCTGAAGCTGGTCATCAGGGCCGTCAGGTCAGGAGCTGAATCTGCATTTTATGATCTCCAGTGAAGTCCCAGCGAAGCAGCCTTTAGGGCTTTAAACAAACTGTTGGATGATGGGATGGATGGTTCATATAAGAGCAGCTGTTGAATAATGTTGTGTTTTAATAAGAGGAACACATGTGAGATGTTGTTCAGATGTGTAAATATCAGTCTACATGTTTCTGGTTAAGAGGAAATGAAGATGACACAGAAAGAAATGAAAAGGTTTCAGGTCCAACGATAAAAAAAAGACTTTCAGGATGATTATTAGTTTGAAATGAAGCAGCTGTAAAGTCACAACTCTAACAAACCATAACACAACATGTGAACATCCAACATGCAAAGATTAACTTTAATAAAGTGAAGCAGAACAAAGTTAGAGAGGGTTTAGAACAGAGAACGTTCAGGCGAGGACTCAATGAACCCAATGGACCCATTGGAGCCATTGGAGCCATTGGAGCCATTGGGGCCATTGGGTCCATTGGGACAATTTGAATTTTCTCATGTACCAAACCATATATTTCACTTGTGTATTACTTACAGTGTTCAATACATCCAAATACAGTCATTTGGGATGTTTGCTTGGTGATTCCCACCAAGCAAACAATCTGCTCATGCTAAATAAGGATCGGCGTTCAGAGAGCTTGGCTGTTTGTTGCCGGAGAGGAAACCAGAGCCTGGAGGCAGATCTCAGTGAGCCGGTTCTATCGGCCACGCCGTTGACGTGATGCAGGAACTCAATCTCGCGGAGGGCCTGTGAGATGAGTGATTAACCCTGTGAATGGGCTGCTTCCTTCCACGCCATTATTTCGGGGCTGAATGGGTCTGAATGGGGACGCTCGGACCTGGAGGGGTTTCGGTTTCAGGACCCAAGACTTCTCACCGCTGTGTTTGAATATGTTTTCTGTGTCCTTTGTCTCGCAGGATCATGCAATTCCTCTTGAACAAGAAGCGGTTCAAGGAAACTCTGAGGCCTTACGATGTCAAAGACGTGATCGAGCAGTACTCCGCCGGGCACCTGGACATGCTCTGTCGAATCAAATACCTCCAGACGAGGTCAGCAGCTGCTCTGTGGATGTCTGCTTTTAGAGAAGCAGACATCTTCTCCTCCTCCTCTTCCTCTTTTTCCTCTTCCTCCTCCTCCTCATCCTGATTCTCTTCCTTTCAGGATCGACATGATTCTGGCCCCCGGTCCCCCCCTCACCCCCAAGCAAAAGAAGACTCCCAAAACGCCCTTTAGCTACCCGCCCAATCAGTCGCCCAGGTACAGTCCCTCACGTGAAGAGACAACTCAATGTTATCTGACTTTCTTGTAATATTAGAATCTCCACAAAAGGGCCCAAATAATGCTAATCGTCTGTATTAAATGTACTTCATGCACCGTCTAGAGGCTGGCGTTTGTGTTCACTGGTCTTGGTGCATCTTATACTTATAATTATACTTTGTGGTCGTCTCCAACGAGAAGCCGCACTCTTTATTCCTGAGGAAGGTTCTGTGCAGGTGAATGTGTGTAACAGGTGTGTGTTCCAGGCACGAGTCCTACCTCGCCAAAGCCGCCTCCTTGCCGGACTCCGAAGACCAAAGCATGATGGGAAGATTTGTCCGGGTGGAGCGCCAGGTGAGGAGGAGAGCTGCAAGGCAGATAAACACTGGACTTAAAAACCCTTTATAGCACTTTATACTACTTTATAACCCTTTAGAACACTTTAGAATGCTTTTAGAACCCTTTAGAACCTTTTTAGAACAAGTCAGAACCTTTTAGAACCTTTAAGAACCCTTCTAGAACACTTTTAGAACACTATAGAACGCATTTGGAATCCTTTCAAATCCTTTTAGAAAACATTAGAACATCTTGGAACCATGTTATAACCCTTTACAACCTTTTATACCACTTGTGTAACACTTTAGAACACTTTTAGAACCAAAAGAAGAACTGTAATCTGAAAAGATTGGGTTCCACATGGTGCTGCTTCTGAAATCTGCCTCAGTAGCATTTCATGCAAATATAATTGTTGTGTTATTTTCCAACGAGCGGTAGATTTGCTCGCATGTTGAAATGTTTGCGTTCTCCTGGATGTTCTGGTTCAGGTGGAGGACATGGAGAAGAAGCTGGACTTCCTGGTGGACATGCACATCCAGCACACAGAGCTCCTGCAGGTGGACTCGGCCGGCGCCGCCCACATGACCCTGCAGCCCTGCGACCCGGCGGCGAGCGGCGAGATCCGGCGGCTGTTCTTCAACTACGCCGAGGCGTTCCCGCACATGTCCTACCAGACGCCCGCCGGCAGGCCGAGTGCGCCCTGCGGCCGCGGACCGGCGGGCGCGGACGCAAACCTCCACCAGCGCCGCCCGGCGGCCGGCGTGCCCACCTACGCCGAGCGCCCCACGGTGCTGCCCATCAGCTCCCTGCTGGACTCGTCGGCGCCGTTGGCGGCGGCGGGGGGGCCGGGCAGGACCGCGGGGGGGGCGGGGCCCGACTCGCCGCTCTCCATGCTGTCGGTGGACCACGAGGAGCTGGAGCGCTCGCCGAGCGGGTTCAGCGTCTCCGGGGAGAGGGAGGACGCGGGGGGGGACTCGGGCAGCCGGACCAGAACCCGGCCCAGCTACCTGGCGGAGGGGGAGACGGACTCGGACTCGGACCCCTTCACGCCCAGCGGCGGCGGCGGGGGAGGGGCTCTGCCGCTCTCCTCCACGGGGGAGGGGTTCGGGGACGCCGTGTGGAACACGCCGCCCTGAGGAGGGCGTCGACACAAGAAACCTTGAACCCAACCCACGCCGCTGCACCCAAACCAGCTCGGGTCCACACCTGGACACAACCATGGGGGGTGGGGGGGGTCGTCGGACCTTTCGGGGGCGGTCTCGTCAACCGACGGGGAGGCGTGGCCTCGAGGCCGCCGACAGGAAAGACCTGTTTGTAAAGTAGAACTCTGTACAGCACTCATAGCTCCAGTAAGAGAGAACGTTAATATTCACACTATTTACGCCCAAAAGCTTTATCGCTGCAAAGCCACGACCGCACTGCATGCGCCGCATGCGACTCCTAGTGTAGACACTCGACGTTCAGGATATCAGGAAACGGAGCGAGCGGTCGAAGGGATCCTTATACTTGCTATGCCATTTTGTAACACTTATTTTTTATATGGAAACATTTTCATGTTCTGCATGGTCTGCATGATGCTGCACCACTAGGGGGCGACGGCTGGAGGAGGCGAAGGAACCAAAAGTCTCCTGTGCGTGTGCGTGTGCGTGTGTGTGTGTGTGCTTGTGTGTGTGTGTGTGTGTTTGTCCGCCGCCGTGCTCTTGAGTTGTGTGTCGCCACTTTAACGCGTACAAACTTTCCAGTTTAAAAAAAGAAAAACTAAAATCTCTTCAGTTTTTGCTTCTTCTTTAAAAACAAACACTTTAATATTTTTTTATTTGTTTTTTTGTTTCCGTTGACTTTCAACGTTTCCTATGATTTTAAACATATTTTCTATGGCGTCGACTGTGTTTCTGTTTCTGTTGTTCATGAATTCATTTTTAATATTTCTATGTATTTATCTTCTTGTATCCTGTTATAACTCTGCTAGTGAAGCGTTCACACATATAAATATACTCTAACAGTGGATGAGCTTTCTCCTCTGAAGCCACAAACGTCCCAGAGAACGTCGCGGGGTTTATTATGGGATGTGACCTCTGGTGACCTCTGGTGACCTTGTGTTGTCATTTGGCCTTTTTATTATTTTGTATTAGTTTATTTCAGCTGCACAGAAACGTCCACGAGGTCTCGATGTTTCATCTCTTCCATGTGTCCACGTCTCGTTGTGTGTCCGTTTGTGTGTCTTTGTGTGTCTCTGTTGCGTGTGAAGGTGCGTTGCTTCCTCTCTGCTCACTACTGTTCAACACTTTAACACTTTATTCATTAATGCAATGTATTTATTATGAATTGTCTTCCAAGACTAAACGCATGAAAACATCAGGAAGTGAAGCGAGCGGACAGAAGTTACATGAACGTGTTCAGACGACAAACAGCACAACAAAGACTCAGCGTCTCAACAAAACAACATGAAAACATCTGTTATGAAACGTCATCTGGTGTCAATATGACTCGTGAACGTTTGCTTCAAGTTAAAGCTTGAAAAGTATTTTTCAGCGACTTCAATACAAACACAAAACAAGGTTAAGTAACAACTCAAAGAATCCGTTTTGTTTGGTTTGGACATTTCTTCCAGTTATGAGGAAAGAGTTTTGAACATTTTGGGAAAAATAGGAAAAAGATGAAATATATATGTTTCATTGTGCACAAAACAGAACATTCCCTCAGCGAGTCCTGACGCTCTTCACATGTGAACACGATTTATTTCTGTCCTCATTCTGTGTGTTATGAAGGACGCGCTCACACACGTCGTTTCATATTTCACCATCACGCGTTTCTCCAAACGTCCTGCGGTGACGTCATGATGACGTCATGATGAAGTCATGATGAAGTCATACCAGTGATGTCATGATGAAGTCATGATGAAGTCATGATGAAGTCATACCAGTGATGTCATGATGAAGTCATACCAGTGATGTCATGATATCATGATGATCTCATCACGATGTCATGGTCACATCGTGATGATGCACTTTTCTTTTTTTTGTTTTTTGGAACACTCCATTTAAATCCGGGTGTTTTTTAACTTCGGGTACCAGTGATTATATTTATATTTATTTATTATATTCTGTGTTCATGTCAGAGAGGAGACTCAAAGTCTTTCAGACGTTCATTTCCCTCCAGCAGGAAGTTCTCTTCTAAACGAGTCCTCATGGAGCGTGTGTTAACACAACCTGCACCAACACGCGTGTGCTCTTTTACGTGCACGTGTGCACGTGCACGTCCTCCCTGAGTGAGCGTCCGTGTGAAAGTGACTGTGAGATGAAAGGAGCACTTTATGCTGGCTGTTCCCATGGTAACCGCATCCCAAGCAATGCACTGATGAACACATGAACACATGAACACATGAACACATGAACACATGCTACGAGACATTTTATACACATCTTTATTGCTACGAAATTATTTGTGCCTTGGCCTCTTTCAGTACGGTTCTTTTCAATGTTTTTTATTTTTTTTACATTTCTGCTCATGCTTCTCGCTCCGGCTGTCGAAGCTGCTCGTGATATCCATGTGGAAGCTGCTTCTACGCAGAGAAACAACCTCTGGTTGTATAGAAGTCTACGCTTCATGTGTTAAAGCTGCATTCTCTCTCCTGACCACCAGGGGGTGACTCCTCTGGTTGTATAGAAGTCTATGCTTCATGTGTTAAAGCTGCATTCTCTCTCCTGACCACCAGGGGGCGACTCCTCTGGTTGTATAGAAGTCATAACTCCATGAATCACAGTTTCTGTCGTCGGCTCTTCATGATGAGATAAATGTTTGTTAAAACTACTAAAAATAGTGAATAAACTACAATAAGAATAAATCTATAACAGCTGTCCAGACAAATGGAGTTAACGCTGTTGAGTATTTAAGTTGTGAAGTTCTTGTCTTGTCAGTATTCATAGTCGTCATGTTGTGTGACGGTTCTTTTGGCTCGAAGCACAACGCTCCAAACGGAAGCCAGCGACTTGAAAAACGTGCCAAAACCCTTGAAACTGAAAAGCGTTGACGTCACATCAAACACCGACAACAGCACGAGATTAGCTGCAGTGTCTTTTCATATTTATTCATATCATAGAGGACGGGTTGGTCTTCACATGGAGAGTCTCTGCTGAACCTTCTGTTGGACATCACAAACAGCTTCGTGGGAGTTGATTGACAGCAGCTTTTTGGGTTCATAAAAAAGGTTTTGATGTTCTTAGTTTTTATCTGAATGGAAGTTTGGACGACTTTACACGAGTGGCCTTCAGCGCTTCATTATTCTCATTCCAGTTCAAATAAATAAACACTTGCCATTTCTATTCTGTATTAGACACTTTGAACACTTTGATTTGATGATATAATATGCAAATGTATTCTTACTTGATTTTTTTATTTTTTGTCTTTTCAACTGCACCAGTTATTAATAAAGTATTGAATTCAAACCTGTGACTCTTAATGATGAGACGCGACCTGAAGGACGTTACTGCGAAACAACAGGATACCTGAAGCTCCACGTTCCTGAAGCTCAATGTTCCTGAAGCTCAATGTTCCTGAAGCTCAATGTTCCTGAAGCTCCACGTTCCTGAAGCTCAATGTTCCTGAAGCTCAATGTTCCTGAAGCTCAATGTTCCTGAAGCTCAATGTTCCTGAAGCTCAATGTTCCTGAAGCTCAATGTTCCTGAAGCTCCATGTTCCTGAAGCTCAATGTTCCTGAACCCTCTGAACGTTTCACACTGGTCTTGTATCAGCTCACAGAAACACACAATGACATGTAGCTAACGTTGAAAATATTTAGATTTAGACTGAAAACTACTTAAGATGAGAAAAAGATAATAGTGAGATAGATACTTTATTCATACGCAACAATGTAACCTGACAACGTAACGTAACAACGTAACAACTTAATGTAGCAACGTAACGTAACAACGTAACGCAACAACGTAACGTAACAACGTAACAACGTATCAAGGCCTCCAGCGTGTGCTTGGTATGAAACGTCACTTCCTCGGCCTGAAAGCAAACGCGTTGGTTTGTTTTGCAGAACTCTGCATCGACACACTTTCACTCCTCAGTGGCGACTCCAGAGTCTCGTCGGCATGATTGTGGTGAACTTGTGTGTTTGTCTCCAGGTGTCTCTGCTCACTGCGTCGTGGCTGTCGGTGCGATTCCCTCCCGGTGGGGGGAGGGGTTCCCAGGCCCTCGGCAGCTCCGTTTCCTCTCCTGCCAAGTCGGCGCTGTGAGCCTCCATGAGTCTGCGACGTGAACGCAGGCGAGCAAAGTGCCCGGCGGTCCCGCCATTAAAGACTCGCTGTCACCTCTTCGCGGGTCTTCGGAGCGGC
Organism: Clinocottus analis; assembly: GCF_023055335.1. Taxonomy (NCBI): domain Eukaryota; kingdom Metazoa; phylum Chordata; class Actinopteri; order Perciformes; family Cottidae; genus Clinocottus; species Clinocottus analis. The sequence goes on along the minus strand of NW_027175832.1, from coordinate 20,848,357 downwards.
TCGGGTGTCACTGCGG
>NW_027175832.1:20785841-20845841 GCF_023055335.1 Clinocottus analis | reverse complement strand
ATCATTGTTGTCCAAATAATTGACATATGTTGTATATTTCTAAGTACATGAGTAGAGTAGATATTGATAACAAATCACCACTAAATCAAAGAAGCGGCTCAAAGGACAGCAGACGGCTCGGGGCATGCTGGGTACTTAGATTCGTATTCAGATTGTGGGTGAGCTGTCCGTCATGTTGAAATATGAATATAGAAGCTTAACAAAACTAAAACTGACCTCAAACCTCTTGAAGATAAAACATCTGAAAGGAAATGAAAAGCCGGGGTCGCGTCCCTATCACGGAGCCCTGGTTACGTTAATAACTAGCCCCGAGGGCTCGATTCCTCCGTAATGGTTCTCATCCTGCGCCGTGTCGATGCTCTGATTCCATAATGCAGATTAAAAACCAGATTAAGCTGCCGTTAATGTTCCTGTCTGCTTTTATTTTTCACAGAAGACCCGGCCGCCATCGACCCGGCCGCCATCGACCCGGCCGCCATCGACCCGGCCGCCATCGACCCGGCCGCCATCGACCCGGCCGCCATCGACCTCACGCCGCTGGTCAACACTCTGGTGAACAGCAGCCAGTCGGGTACGTCGTCTCGGTAACGTTGGACTCTGAGCCGTGAGTCTCGAGATTTAACCTTTAAGGTCAAACTGCTGCTCGTCCTCACGGCGCTAAAGGACCAACGTCCCTCTGGTAAGGTAAGATAAGGAAAGATAAGGTAAGATCAGATAGGGTAAGATAAGATAAGACAAGGTAAGATAAGTTAAGATAAGATAAAGTAAGATAAGTTAAGATAAGATAAAGTAAGATAAGATAAAGTAAGATAAGATAAAGTAAGATAAGATAAAGTAAGATAAGATAAGATAAAGTAAGATAAGATAAGATAAAGTAAGATAAGTTAAGATAAGATAAGTTAAACGGCCGTAATTAAAACAGTAATAAAAACAGTAAAGAAGAAAACAATAGCACTATTTAATATACAGATGGAAAGAAAAAGTATATACAAAGTATTTAAAGTTATTTATATTGCACCAGATGAAGGTAATTAAAGTGTTAAAGTGTCCACTGAGAGCTCGGCTTGTTGTGCAGCCTGACGGCAGCAGGAAGGAAGGACTTCCTGTTCCTCTCCTCCAGCCGGTGTTTTCTTCACCTGCGTGTGTTTCATGAGCCGTTGGGACTTAAGTCCACGTGTTTCCTTGTGGACGTCGCACGGGGTCGTGGGTTCAATCCCCGTTAGTCTGGTCCAGCGACGTCGTAGCGATTAAAACAGAAAAGGCTCCAGACTGAAGGATGTCTGTGGCGTCCTGCAGGCTCCCGGCAGCTCTTCTCCCTCCTCAGCGTGACGTCATACAGCTCGCTGGCTCTGCACAAACTCACCCTGCTGGTGTACAACAGTGAGTACACAAAACACTGCACAAACTCACCTGCTGGTGTACAACAGTGAGTACACAAAACACTGCACAAACTCACCTGCTGGTGTACAACAGTGAGTACACAAAACACTGCACAAACTCACCTGCTGGTGTACAACAGTGAGTACACAAAACACTGCACAAACTCACCTGCTGGTGTACAACAGTGAGTACACAAAACACTGCACAAACTCACCTGCTGGTGTACAACAGTGAGTACACAAAACACTGCACAAACTCACCCTGCTGGTGTACAACAGTGAGTACACAAAACATTGCACAAACTCACCTGCTGGTGTACAACAGTGAGTACACAAAACACTGCACAAACTCACCTGCTGGTGTACAACAGTGAGTACACAAAACACTGCACAAACTCACCTGCTGGTGTACAACAGTGAGTACACAAAACACTGCACAAACTCACCTGCTGGTGTACAACAGTGAGTACACAGAGCTCGCTCTGCGTATGTTCGAGGTTGTGTAGTATTCATTATGCTCTCTTCAAGCTGTGTGTGTTGGAGTCTCAGTCAGAAGCTATAAGCTGGGCTGCAGCGCCGCCTGGTGGCCGCTGCCTGTATGAGCGTCCTCAAGCTTTTATTCTCCACAGACCGGTTTGTGGAAGACAACGTGTGTGTTTGTGTGATAAATACGCAGCTTAGAGACAATGTACACGTCTCTGGTGTCCACCTGTCAATCACGTTGTAGCCCCGCCCCTAACAGTGTTGTTCACAGTGTTTACTGAGGCGTGATTCTCTGATCCTGCCCCTCTGAGCTCTGAACTGTGTGTTTCTTTTATAGTTTCCAGCATTAAAAGTGTAGAAAGCAACAAGTTCAGGAGACGATTCTGTTACTGCGTCAACAACCAGACCAACGACCTCACGGGTGAGACGCCGCTGACAGGAAGTACTACGTCTGACTTCCAGTTGTAGAAATCCTGTGTGTGTGTGTGTGTGTGTGTGTGTGTGTGTGTGTGTGTGTGTGTGTGTGTGGTCAGACTTCACGGCCGTGCTGCTGGACGTGATGGGGAACTCCACCAGCTACCTGCAGGAGCTCTTTAAGTCCGCCTCCATCCTGTCAGGTGACTGAACGCCACAGCGTGATGCGTTTCCTGTGCTTTCTCTTCACGACACGTACATGTATATGTTCATAATATATGTACATGTATGTGTGTATATGTACATCAGTGTGTTTTCTGTCCCAGTGAGCCAGAGGAACAACTCTGACTGCATCTACATCTGTGTGATGGCGGGTAAGATGGGTGAGTAGAGCTCACTGCACTCTACTGACTTCTATTCAAGCTGTGCTCCGCGTGCAGCGCGTTTATTCTGCAAGAAGAGACTGTGGGGCGCCCCTCTAGTGGGGCGTGAAGGTATTACAGTGGGGGATGCAGATATTTTTACTTTTTTTTAATTTTTATAATCCGTTTTTAGTTTAAAGATATTCAGTGTAAAACAGGTTAATTTCACAATGATCTATTTTGTTTGCACAGATAGAACTTTGTGTGTGTGTGTGTGTGTGTGTGTGTGTGTGTGTGTGTGTGTGTGTTTGCTCCAGGCAGAGAGGTGCCTGAGCTGTGGGAGGTCGGCTCCATCACGCCGCTCTTCAACCAGACCATCGTGGAGGGACCACACAGAGGTGTTATTGATTTATTATCTTGATATTTACATTTATATATATATTTATATAAACACACATGTTGCTCCCTCACCACCAGGTGGCGGCGTTGTCTCAGTATTGAGGTGACAGCTCAGCTGGAGGTTTGTCAGGAAACAAAAGACAAAGATCCTCAGAAACATCCAGACTGAAGAAGATGAAACATTTGACTTTATGTTCATAAAGTGACTGAAACGTAACATTTAGTTTCAGTGAGTTCACGTTGACTTCCTTCAACGTGTTTGACGCTGCAGAGACTTTCTAGTCCTGTTGTTTTGCTTCTTTTGGCCAGGATATGAGATTATACATCATCATCATCTAGAAGCATGCGTAAACAATAATAATAGAAGAGGGAAAATTAATATGAGAAGGAACATCATGTTTCATGAAACACATGCAGACAAACGAAGGAGAGACGACGATGTTCACAGAAAGATTCAAGATTATATGAACACACACAGAGTCAAATATGAGAATCACAATGAGAGATGAGCAGCAGTCCTGATCCTTCCTCCTCTTCCTCTCTCTCTCTCCCTCCTCTTCCTCTCTCTCCTGGAGGAGGTACCGTCTCCTTCATCTGTTGTCGTCTTCAGGACAGACGTTTAATCTTCTCTCCTCTGTTTCTCCTTCAGACTGGCAGCAGCTGCCCGGCCGTCTGACTCAGGCGTCTCCATCCAGGCCGAGCTCGTCCACCAGCAGAGTGCATTCCTCTGCAGACGGTGAGTCTGGTCTGCAGGACCCGTTCAGGAGGCGGGACCAGGAAGGAGCTTCGCTCCTCCTGTTGTGTATCGTTTGTTCTGTACGACCGAACGTTTCACACGTTGTTGCATTCGTAGTTTTAATTCTGTCTCTCTGATTGTTTGAATCATCAGTTTCACCTGCGACTGTCAATGAAACAGCTGATGGAGTGAAGACAACCGAGCCGCCGGCAACTCGGCAACCTGCAACCAGCACGCCGCCAAGTGCAACGGCAGAGGACCGACCGGGGACAACGCAACGAGGGACAACGCAACAAGTAACAACGCAACGAGGGACAACACAACGAGGGACAACAGCTCAAACAACAGCGACAGTAACTATCACGTCAAAGCAACCGACCTCCACAACTTCTGTTGCGACAACTGCAGCCGCAACAAGAGACCAAGAAAGTACAGTAGGAGCTCCACCAACACCAGTAGGAGCTCCACCAACACCAGTAGGAGCTCCACCAACACCAGAAGGAGCCCCACCAACACCAGTAGGAGCTCCACCAACACCAGTAGGAGCTCCACCAACACCAGTAGGAGCTCCACCAACACCAGTAGGAGCCCCACCAACACCAGGAGGAGCTCCACCAACACCACAAGGAGCTCCATCAACACCAGGAGGAGCTCCACCAACACCAGTAGGAGCTCCACCAACACCAGTAGGAGCTCCACCAACACCAGTAGGAGCCCCACCAACACCAGGAGGAGCCCCACCAACACCACAAGGAGCCCCACCAACACCACGAGGAGCTCCATCAACACCAGTAGGAGCTCCACCAACACCACAAGGAGCTCCACCAACACCACAAGGAGCTCCACCAACACCAGTAGGAGCTCCACCAACACCAGTAGGAGCTCCACCAACACCACGAGGAGCTCCACCAACACCAGTAGGAGCTCCACCAACACCAGTAGGAGCTCCACCAACACCAGTAGGAGCTCCACCAACACCAGGAGGAGCTCCACCAACACCAGGAGGAGCTCCACCAACACCAGGAGGAGCTCCACCAACACCAGGAGGAGCTCCACCAACAATATCAAGCACAGTACAAGCTCCACCCACCACAGAACAAGCTCCACCCACCACAGAACAAGCCCCACCCACCACATCACAAGCCCCACCCACCACTATACAAGCTCCATCCACCACTATACAAGCTCCACCCACCACTTTACAAGCTCCACCCACCACTGTACAAGCTCCACCCACCACTGTACAAGCTCCACCCACCACTGTACAAGCTCCACCCACCACAGCACAAGCTCCACCCACCACTGTACAAGCTCCACCCACCACAGCACAAGCTCCACCCACCACTATACAAGCTCCACCCACCACAAGCACAACCCAGCTGGCTGCAGCTTCAACCAAACCCACAGCGTCCTCACCAGCAAGTAGTCTGACCCGGTTGATCACAACCACAGAGAGCCGGCACACGACGTCTCCAGCTGCTTCCATCAGAGCGTCAGCAGCAGAACCTACAGAGCAGAGAAGGACTACAAGAACCCAGAGCAGGAGAACTACAACACCCAGCGAGTCCCTGGGAACTGAGAAACCAGGTAAATATGATGTCATTCAGGAACATGTGATGGTTGGTGGAATACATCGTCTTCTGAGGTGTGTATATATATATATATATATATATATATATATATATATATATATATATAGATATATATATATATATATATATATATATATATATATATATATATATATAGATATATATATATATATCTATCGATATATATCTATCGATATATATATATATATATATCTATATATATATATATATATATATATATATAGATATATATATATATATATATATATCTATATATATATATATATATATATATATATAGATATATATATATATATATATATATATATCGATAGATATATATATATATATCGATAGATATATATATGCCGTTTGAAAGACCTCAAACGCTGGTTGAAGTCTTTCTGATCAATAATATTTGCAGCTGTGTTTCTGTTTCTCAGACAAAACATCTGTAATCACATCAGATGATTCTCTGTCATCCGGACACACCGATGGACACTGATTTGATTTCTGCCTGGGGGAGTGTGTGTGTGTGTGTGTGTGTGTGTGTGTGTGTGTGTGTGTGTGTGTGTGTGTGTGTGTGTGTGTGTGTGTGTGTGTGTGTGTGTGTGAGAGAGAGAGGGAGCCGTGCAGGAGGCTAAGATAGTCACTATGGTAACCCAGGCGCAGCGCTCTTTTGTGTGAAAGCTTTGATGGTTTTAAAGCTGCAAAGGTTAAAAGCAAATTAAGGACAATATATTCGTCTCTCCGTCTGCTGCTGGAGCAGCGAGAAGACGCCTGAAAACACAAACAACACAAACAACACAAACAACACATGAAGTGTTACAGGATACAACAGTTCAGATGAGAGCAGGATGGACATTTACATCAAACAGTTACTGAGCAAAAATACATTTAATTCATTCATTAAATCATTTTATTTATTACAGTTTACAGGCTGAAAATCAGTTTGAGCTCATGGAGCTGTGAGCGGTCCACATGACGTCACACCTGCACGTTAATGTGTCATCATATGTAAACATGTGACATCACATGTACACGTTGACGTGTTCCTGGCTCAGCCACCAGGGGGCAGCGGCGTCTCGCTGCAGAGGCGGCGGCCGCTCCCCGCTGACTTCTGCCTGGCAACAAGCAGTTTGTCACCGAGTCATTAGAGGAAGTAGAAACCAGCTGAGCGTCTCCAAGAGACACACACACACTCACACACACACACATACATTTACATACGTTGCGTTGCAACTAAAACAAGCTTCACCTTGTTAACTTAATTTTCACGTTGCATTTTGGGAAAGACAGGAAATAAAGTGACGAAAGAAGACTGAACTTCAGAGAGCAGACGGCTCCTCTACACGCCGCTCTGCAAATATCTGCAGAGCGGCTCATTAACATTCCCATTTGAATATGTATGTTTATGCAAATGAGGCGCTGTGTTACCTGCAGTGCATTAATTATGATCAGAATGCGTCGGCTCCAGTGAGTCCTGTAATGAGACTTTAAGTACTGAAATGGCATTCTGCACTAAAGGAGAATACAATGAGAGAATATGAAGGATGGGTGTGAGGATGATTTATGCTGCATATTAAAACCTCCAAATCACCACTTTGAGAGGTTCATTGTGACGTCTTTGTTTTCTTATTCTGGTGACGGCGTCGTCCTCTGTGTTCTTTGCAATTCGGGCGTTAACTCCTCTTTTCTCAAAGTCATTACGCAGCAGGTTTTGTCGGTTTCCCTCTGGCGTGACCTCTGACGTGACCTCTGGCGTGACCTCTGTCTCGTTGGCAGGTTGTCCGTGGCGGAGGCCCGAGCCGGGCGGCGGGTCGCTGTCCGGCGGCGGCGTGACGACCGTCGGCGCCCACAAGCTGCAGCCGTGCGTCCTGGAGCTCTGCAAGTTCTTCTCGCAGTGCCTCTGCCGCGGCCACAAGACGCGCAGCAAGAGGTTTCCACCATGTTGCTTCTCTTCTCCCTGAACAACAAAACCACGAGTGAAACGTTTGATTAGATTTTAATTACTGCAACTTTGAGGAAAAAGGACAGAAAAAAACTCCAAATAAGTTTCCTGATAAAATATAATGAAAGTTTACTCAGCTGGTTTTATTCAAACTAAATGAAGTAAAATTACATCAATAAACAACAATTAAAAGATTCAAATCTGCTCAACTCCAAACTATACCTCCTCTTTTTTATAATGTAAAGAGTATTGAGATATTAATTAACGCCAATCACAGTTTTTACAGTTTTTAACAGGACTTTTGACTGGATGCTAATGTTAGCTCCTCTTCTGCTGGATGCTAATGTTAGCTCCTCTTCTGCTGGATGCTAATGTTAGCTCCTCTTCTGCTGGATGCTAATGTTAGCTCCTCTTCTGCTGGATGCTAATGTTAGCTCCTCATCTGCTGGATGCTAATGTTAGCTCCTCTTCTGCTCTCTCAGGTATTGTGACGACAGCAACTTCTGGTACCAGACGCACACGGCGGAGGTGTGTCGGCGGGTCAGGAGGGTTTCCTTCTCCAGAAGTAAGTGCTTCATCTAGACATGCAGGGTTTTGAGTTCCAGGTCCTTGAGGTCCAGGTCATTGAGCTCCAGGTCCTTGAGTTCCAGGTCCTTGAGCTGCAGAATGAGAATGAACTAATTAACTAATTAAGTAAATGTATTTATTAAATTCACAAAAAAATACCCCCCAAAAAATTGGAAAACATCATTTTCAGAAACGGTGAATGTTTTGCTGATGATGTCGTCATTTATCATTCAGAAATAAATGGCGGTTACTTTTCTGTCAGTTGATTGATTGATTGGCGTCGAACCAATCGTCTAAGAGTTAGAGTCAAAAGTGAAGAAATCGTCTTTGAGTCTTAAACTATTTCTTTGCTGGTTACTTTGGATATTTAGTGAAAGTCAGAAACTTTCCAAACACTTGTTTCCTAAAAAGGAGTTTGCAGCGATAAGAGACTTCATAAATAACTTTATGAATCAAACCAGAGAGATGAAATGCTGATGGAGATTCAGAGGTGCAGGTAGAAGAATGTTTGTCCCTTTGGAATGAGCCAGGCTAGCTGTTTCCCTCTGTTTCCAGTCTTTGAGCTAAGCTAAGCTAACACCAGCTAGCCACGGGCCTGCTGGTGGTCATTAAACTCCTAAACTGCTCAGAAGTGATAGTTATGACCTCATATCTTGGTATATTATCAGATATCAGTTGTGCTGGCAGCAGCTTCAGGTTCTGGAGGATCCGGCTGGTTTCCTGCGATCAGAACTAAGAGGACGGACGTCACACTGAGCGCTTTGTCTCTTGTGTCTTCGGTCGTGTCGTGGAAACAAAGGGGCGTGTGTTTGAATCCCCTTCAGCTTTACTTTAATGTCACCTTCACCGTTCGGGGGATTCTGCAGGTGTGTATTTCTGCAGCAGGTCGCTAATAAAACAACACAACGAAATATAAAACATGTGGATTTGGTAATAATTAGTAAACTTTTGTTTGCTGGTCTTCTGGGTTTCGATTCGACCTTTTGGCCCCAAGTACTCCAGAGATGACCTCATTAAAAACACAGCTGACAGAGGAGTCTGTCTCCGGTTGCCTGGTCGTGACCCTCCTCCTCTTCTTCCTCCTCCTCCTCCTCCTCTCCTCCCTCTGCAGGTCTGAAACAGAGATGCCTGACGAAGATGTGCAACAAGCTGTGACCCGGGAGCCAAACAAAGAGCCGCTCATCGTCGCGGGAAGCGACCAGAAGCCCTTCTGGTCCAGCCGAGAGCGTCCTGCAACAACCTGAGAGTTCAGTTCTTCTGAACCTGGACGGTTTGGAAACTGTTCACCGTGAAACTTTTACGCTTCTCCTCATTTCTTTCTTCGGGGACATTTATCACTAGAATCTCCACCGTGATGTTAGACTTTAGTGCCAAGAGGACGAAATGTACGAGTCTATTTATGCTATTTATGAAATTAATATTTAAAACCAAACTTGTCAAATCAACTGAAGATTTTAAGGTTTTGGAAAACAGTCTGAAATTAATTTTTTTCTTCTTCTTCAGTTTAATAAAAATCAAATCTGGCAAATTTTCCCAGCTGCCCCAGCTCCATCTTTCTCTTTCTCCTCTTTGATCGACACTTTCCCTCGAAATACATCGACAGCAGAAGCTTTTTAAAAGCAGCAATGTTACTTCTATACAACCAGAGGAGTCGCCCCCTGGTGGTCAGGAGAGAGAATGCAGCTTTAACACATGAAGCATAGACTTCTATACAACCAGAGGAGTCGCCCCCTGGTGGTCAGGAGAGAGAATGCAGCTTTAACACATGAAGCATAGACTTCTATACAACCAGAGGAGTCGCCCCCTGGTGGTCAGGAGAGAGAATGCAGCTTTAACACATGAAGCATAGACTTCTATACAACCAGAGGAGTCGCCCCCTGGTGGTCAGGAGAGAGAATGCAGCTTTAACACATGAAGCATAGACTTCTATACAACCAGAGGAGTCTCAAGGAGCCTTTGGGAGACAAATCATGATGTTGTAACCAAACTGGTCATAATGTGAGTTTCCTCCACTTCCTGCAGGTAACAGGACATTTAACATGAACATCTGTAGTCTCCTCCCCCTCTGCTGCACCTGTCCCACACAATGCCCCACTATCACCCCCCCCCCCCCCCCCTCCCTGCAGGTATCCATTGATCTGAACCCCCAGAGGATCAGATAAGACCAGGGGTCGAGCCCCGGGTCACACATCAAGCCCCCCACGGCACAAAGACCACTCTGTGGGTCCGTCCGTCCTCCTCTTCAAATACCTGCACAGGAACCAAAACCACGATAAGCTCCTGCTCAGGTGTCACCGGAGAGCCAATCAGACGCGAGCTGCAGGGGCTCGCCTCCTCAGTGGGGCCGATAAACATCCAGCGGCAGCCGAGACTTTATTCTTTTGGGGAAACCGAGGTTAAGAAAAGCACTGAGACCACGTCCGGCTGCTCTGCTGCTCGAGTGCTGAGTCGGGTTGAACGCTCGTCTTCATTCAACCAGGAGAACACCACGTCTGCAGCCGCCGCCGCCAAACACACGGTACGCTTCCTTCACCGCTCGCTCTGCTCTGCTGGTCATCTGGCTGAGTCCTGATGACGCTCGTGTGCTTTTGGTTGACGAGTGTCTGACTGAAGGGAAGTGGACACAGGTCTTCAGCCTCTTCTGGCTTCTTGCAGCAGGAGCAGCTCGCTAGAGACCAGCTGGTCAACACAGCAGCGTTCAGCGCAGAAGAGAAGAAGCAGAGCTGAAGACGTTCGTCCAGCAGGTGGACACAAACACCTGATGGGACGAGCACGAAGAACTCTGAGGCCTTCATAACGTCAACTTTGTGTCCGGTGTCACAGTTCAGTCTTCGGCTCAAATATATTTAATTAATGCAACTCAACTAAACTCTAGTCTTTAAAGAGGTTTTATAGTTGCCTTTCTTTTTTTAAATAACTCATAACTTACTTAACTTATTTATGTCGCTAGAATGCAAACATGTACTTCTATACAACCAGAGGAGTCGTCCCCTGGTGGTCAGGGGAGAGAATGCAGCTTTAACACATGAAGCATAGACTTCTATACAACCAGAGGAGTCGTCCCCTGGTGGTCAGGGGAGAGAATGCAGCTTTAACACATGAAGCATAGACTTCTATACAACCAGAGGAGTCGCCCCCTGGTGGTCAGGAGAGAGAATGCAGCTTTAACACATGAAGCATAGACTTCTATACAACCAGAGGCGTTTAGCTCTGGTGGTGTGAGCGACATCTCGTGTCTGTAATAACTTCCAGTGAATCGCTGCAGCTTTGATGTGATATTAAAGATGAGATCAATAAATCTGCATGAAGGAGACAGCTGACCTCGAGCTGCATCGGCAGCAGCAGTCCTGGTGGCGCTCTGGTGGCGCTCTGGTGGCGCTCTGGTGGCGCTCTGAGTGGGTGGCGCTCGGCCTGAATAACAGTAATGATCCGAGCGGCGTGAAGCCGTTAGAGCTGCTGAAGGTCGTCGGTGTCGTCTGTCTGCGATCAGCTGAGAGGAAGAGGCTCCTTCGTGGAGATGTGGGGTGAATCCAGGTCGCTGTGACATGAACAATGAAGGAGGCGCTGCTGGTCCACCGTGATGACATCACCTCTTGTAATGATGATGATGACCACGTGGAAAACATTCAGACCTCTTGATGTACAGGATCTGTAAGGAGAAGTGAGCTCAGTGCTGCCCCTCCTGGTGCTGCAGGGAACCAACATCAAGCGTTCTTTTCCTTTTTCCAAGGTCAGAGGAGGTCACTTGTTGGACCGATCGCTGAGTCAAATGTGACTAAAAACATATTTTACTTCGGAATTGTAAAAAATATTTAATGTGGGGAAAGATCCTCTGACTTCCTGTTAGATTGGTCCCGCCTCTTGCACCTTGGTGCTCATCAGCTCCTCCCTCTGGCTGCAGGTGTGAGTCATGTTCCTGGTTCTGCTGTTCCTGGTGTCTGCTGCTTCAGGCGGTGAGTGAAACGCGGCTCCAGCTTCAGCTTCTGCTTCCTTTGAGCTTCAGCTTCCTTTGAGCTCGTGAGCAGAGACTTCTCTCTCTGAGTTTTCACGTGTTTTGTGTAATCGCTCTATCGTTGTTCACCGATGTGTTAAATGTTATTAAAATCATTCTAACGATGACTCGTCAGCGCTGTCCGCCGGCTCCATCTTCTGCCCGGACCCGGAGGCCGGCGACCGGAGCCCGGATCACATGACCGGTGAGGATGAAACATGAAGTACCAATTAATGAGAACGGGCTCGTCACGCCGTCGGTTCACGGGTTCAACAGCAGAGTCACGCGGCGCTTCCTGCGAGGCGGAAAGGTCAGAGCTGTTGAGATGTGTTCATGAACACATCTCAACTGATGTGTTCATGAACACATCAGTTGAGATGTGTTCATGAACACAGAGTTGAGATGTGTTCATGAACACATCTCAACTCTGTGCTCATCTGACAGCTCATATACATATTGAACATATTGAAATAGAATCTATTATTTTGTCTTCATCCTCTTTACCTGTTGAGCTCTAATGAGGGAAGAGGATCAGAGTTTAGGTTCAGGTTTAAGGTTCAGGTTTATGTTTAGGTTCATGTTCATAGTTCATGTTCAGGGTTCAAAGTGATGATGCAGCTCAAACACTTTCCATCACACATTTATGTTTTATAGTTTGCAGCTGATCAAATGAAGGTTAAGCCCTCTACATGCCCCGCCCCCTCTGCATGCCCCGCCCCCCTCTACATGCCCCGCCCCCTCTACATGCCCCGCCCCCTGCAGATTGCCTCGGCCAGCGCTTCACTTGGCTCAACTCCGTCTTTGACAACTTTCCGGCGCTGCTGACGTTCGTCCTGCAGCTGCGCTGCGTGACGGGTCTTTGTCCTCGAGACCTGGAGGACTACGGCTGCTCCTGCAGACGCGAGCCCTCTGGAGACCCTCTGGATGCTCTGGACATGTGAGTGAGGCCTGCTGACCTTTAACCCTGAACCCTCAGGCCGCACGTCAGCTGAGTGTCAGAGTCCTGAGTTGACTTGCAGGCTCTTCCTCTCCAGATGGAAACTAGACCTCTTCCCTGGTTGAGTCCTCGTAGGAAGCCTGAATGAAGCACATCACCTGTGTTTAGTGGATGGATTTGGTCAGTTTCTTTGCAAAAAACATCCAGCATGAGTCTAAACAAGGTGGACCAGAAGGTCCTCAAGAGTTCCCGAGTTTTTTACAAAGTATTGTTCGGTGCTGTAACAACAACCCACAGACTAATATTGCAAATGTATTAATTAAGATTAAGACCTGAAGCATTGAAATCTGCAACGATCAACACAGTCCAGAACGTGTGAAGCGTATTCAAACAAAGAGTTTCTTCTTTGCTGCAGCTGCTGTGAGGCTCACAGGATGTGCTACCTGAACGCTGCCCCCTGCAGGCAGGAGCCGCCGCCGCTGCCCAGCAACCTCTCCTGCTCGGCCGCTAACGCCAGCTGTGGTAAGACGTCCGGCCTGGTGGACGGGACGCGAGCTCTGACGTTCTCCTGGAGAACTCCTGGAGAACTCCTGGAGAACTCCAGGAGAACGTCAGTCTGGAGTCTGTAGAGGGGACATCTCAGCTAGCTTAGCGGTAGCTACAAGACTGGCCCATAAAACAACACATTTGTTGTTTTTACAATTCCCTTTTTTCAACAATCTAAACACAGAAGTTAAAACCAGAAACTGAATATGACGAGTGGACGACGGTTTGACAACTCAGCGTTGACTGTTTTAATATTTTTAATGTTAGCATGACAACACTAAGTACCTAGCTACATAAAATATATTTAAAAAAAGAAAATTAAAAATACAAAAAAATAAAGAATAGTAATGACAGAAAGAAAATATAAAAAGTAAAAAAATATATTAAAAATTTTTAAAAAGTGAAAAAATGACAAATATAAATAAAAAAACATAAAAATAAAAATAAAAAAGACATGCTACCCTCGCTAACCTAACTATTATAAATAATTGGGATGCTAATTTTGGCGACTGAATAAAAGAGTAGTTTTAATGGTTTTAACAGAAACATTTTAACACGACGATCCTTGAGGGTTTCCTGTTGCTAGTCTTTGTGCTAAGCTAAGCAGCCGCTGCCCGTAGCGTCGTGTTTTCCTGTGTCTTGCTGTCGGCTGGTGTTTGCTGTCGTGGTTCACTGCTCTCGTCTCGGTCTCTGAGGTTCTGCTGGTCGGTGTCAGCGGACGCTGTGTGAGTGCGACGCGGCGGCCGTCGACTGCTTCGCTCAGAGCTCGTACGACCCGACGCTGAGAGGCCTCGCCGAGGCGTCCTGCTCCGCCTCCAACCGGACAGGTACCTTCACCACAGGGGGGCGGCCTGGAGTCACCTGCACAGTGAAGTTAACCCTTCAAGGCCTCTTTCTACCTTCCACATGATTTCTTAAATTCACGTTTTAAGACACTTTGCATATGAGATATAAACCCGTGTGTTGCATCGAAAACTGCAGAACAATCTCAGCTCTCTATATAATATAACATAACATAATTCCCAGGATGCTTTCTACTTTAAATCAGGAATATTACAACAAATCCTCATTTCTAATCTCACGACCTCTCGGCTCTAAATGTGCATTGAAACTGAATCTGAGCTCCGGGTCGAACGTCCTCCTGGAAGGACGGAAGAGAGGAAAGAACTCATTCGGGTCAAAACCAACAACGGCTCCAGACTCTTCCTCTCGGTTCTGAAGCCGTCCAGAAGCAGGTGAGTGACGTCAGCAGCCGATCCGATGACGGCGAGTCAGGCAGCTGCAGAGGAGACGACCTCCCACAACACGGCGTCAGCGCTCCGTCCAGACGGTGCGTCAGGACGGAAAGCCACTGATTGGATGAGTCACAGCTCTCAGCCAATTAAAACAGGACGACCTCTGCGGGTTAAATCCTGCAGCTTCCTGCCCACGCAGCGCTGCAGCAGAAGAAGGCAATCAAGAGTGGAACAGAGTTCCTTTGATCCGCCGCTCGTCTCAGAGGAGCCGGAGGAGGAAGAGGAGTTTACTCGGAGGAAGAGGCCTGTGAAGTCCACTTCCTCTGTTTGAGTGTTTCACCGTCTGAACGATGTGGAGAACCAGGGGCGGGATGTGGAGAACCAGGGGCGCGATGTGGAGAACCAGGGGCGCGATGTGGAGAACCAGGGGCGCGATGTGGAGAACCAGGGGCGCGATGTGGAGAACCAGGGGCGCGATAACCGAGAAAAGAAAAAGACAGACAGAAGGGAGACTGAGAGTCGGCCTTTCGCCTCCGGCCCCGTGTTCTTGTTGATGACATCAGCACCAGAGGCACGAAAATCTTTAAAAAATCAAATGAATTGAAACTGGTCCAGTTTGCATGTCGTGCAGTAGATTCATGCATAAACGCTGCTCTGATGAGTCGTCTGCAGGAATCGACTCTGTGGTTCTGCAGCTGTCCAACGCGTCCTCCCCTCAGGAGGAAAAACCTCTGATCGCTTCTGACGACTATGAGTTTGAAGACATGTGAACATCATCGTGATTATTAGAGACAGGAAACTGTCTGAGAATTATTTGAGAGTGAAATTAGATTAAAAATATAGATTTATTTATCATAATGCTTCAGAATCTATATTGACTTTTTGTAAAGAGTTGAAATAATTAAGAAAATTAACTTCTCACTTAAAACCCTCCGTCAGCTGATCGGTGTGTCTCTTCTTGTTGTTGTTGTTGTTGTTGTAGAGACGGACCAGCTGATGACCGGGGGGAACTGGAGTGACATCGCGGGCTTGGACGGTGACCTCGTGGCCCCGCCCCCCGGCCCGCCCCCCCTGGCCGCCCTGCTGGCGCCTGCAGGTACAACGCTCTCTAATGGGTCCGCGGGTCTGGAGGTTGTAACAGGTAACAGAGCAGCGCTTCTGCTCCGCGCTGCAGAAACTAGTTACTGAAGAAAACGTCTTCATGTAGTGGACACGTGAATCACTTTCCCATCGGCCTCAGCTGCAGTTTGCATGCTAACAAATGTTAGCATTTAGCTCAAATCGCAGCTGTCATGAGCTGTGTGGTTGAGGAGCATGAAGCCGTCCGTGTTGAAAGAGATTTTTATTTCTTTTTTCCCGCTTCAGAAGCCGTCGCAGAGGAAGAGTCCCGTCTCGTCTCTGGAGGTAAAAGCGTCTCACTTCCTGAAGAACTTCTCTGGCGAGCGTGTGCTTGTTGTTTCTCTCCAAGCTGCTCGTGATCTGGTTCTGCTGCAGCTGACCAAAGATAGAAGAGAAAGCGCCACCAGGAATAGTTCCCTGCTGCTGCTCTCCGGCTGCTCGCTGACTCACTCGCTCGTCTTCCAGGTTTGAACGAGACCTCGACGGAAGAAGCGCTGCGGCAGGAAGAGATGAAGACGCGTCGGACGACCCACAATCCTCCAGTGATCAGTGAGCCGACGGCGCCGTCTGTCTCCCCGTTGATGACGTGAAAGTTCTTAATCAAGAAGTTTTCTTAATGTCTGTTCGCTCTCGAACAGGAAGTGATGCGTTTTCAGAACAATTTTAGCAGCAGGAACGAGACGATCTGCCTACAAATAAAAAGCTCGTGTGAGATCAGAGGCGGTGATGACGGACGACCCTTCAGTCTGTTAAATACTTTACACGTTCTCCGTTGCAGATCCGGTTCTGTTCGTCCTGGAGAGAGAAGCTGTGAGCCAATCAGAGACGAGCGAACTGTCACCTCCGAGACGCTCAGAGACGTCATCACCGCGCGCCGATCGAACTACAACCGGTCTGAGGACTACAACTCCCAGTGAGACCTCTCCAGCGGGTCTGGAGGAGTCCTCTGAGGAAGGTGACTGAAATAATAACACAAAAATAACAAAATCCTCCTCAGAAAATGTTTCTGTCGGACTGAAAGGGCAGAGCATTGATCTGAAATATTGTTGGAAAAATCTCGTTATCATTGATTATATCTCATTTCTCCAACAGTTCATTCAGCGTCAGCAAAACCACAAATTAGTCCGTCTGCGAAAAAAAGGTCATCTGAAGAAGATGAAGAAGAAGATGAAGATGAAAAAGATGATGAAGCCTCAGACGAGCGCGGTGAGTTTCATTTTTTCTTTCCACAAAGTTTGACGATCGAGTTTCAAATGAAGTCAGAAGACGTGCAGAGAACCAGCAGGAATATGTTAGAGACATTATTATCAATACTGTGA
This sequence comes from Clinocottus analis, assembly GCF_023055335.1. Taxonomy (NCBI): domain Eukaryota; kingdom Metazoa; phylum Chordata; class Actinopteri; order Perciformes; family Cottidae; genus Clinocottus; species Clinocottus analis. Next base: position 20,828,811 of record NW_027175832.1, on the reverse strand, counting down.
TTTAGTACATCTCAGTATGGAGATCTTTGGAAAAAAAATGTAAATTTTGAAACTTTTGAAACTTCTGCCGACGAAAAAAAACACAATATTGAAGCGAATAAGTTCAAACACAATGAAAGTTACATTTATAACTGCTAAATGTTTGTTTTGTACTAATACTTTGTACCCTTTAGTCTTCCTCTTCCTCACCTGTCTCTTTCTCTCCTCACCTGTCTCTTCCTCTTCTTCCTCTTCCTCAGTCGAGGATTTGTTAACGACCACTGTCAGAACGACCACAGCGCAGAGCTCACCCTCAGAGGACGCCGGTGAGCGAACAGGAAGCTGGACGGCGAGAGAGGAAGCAGCGAGACAGGACGCAGCGAGACAGGACGCAGCGAGACAGGACGCAGCGAGACAGGACGCAGCGAGACAGGACGCAGCGAGACAGGACGCAGCGAGACAGGACGCAGCGAGACAGGACGCAGCGAGAGAGGAAGCAGCGGCTCCTCACAGCGGTCCGTTCATGAGTACCTTAAATAAAATATTAAATAAATTGAGTTGAACCTCATCCAGTACTCTGTGACTGCAGCTTCTTCCAGAGGCCCTGAAACGAGGCCCAGAGGGACGCCGAGACTCCCGACCACACCGACCACACGCTCTCACCCCGGAACCGACCCGGCAGGAACCGACCCGGCAGGAACCGACCCAACGGGAACCGACCCGGCAGGAACCGACCCGACGGGAACCGACCCAACGGGAACCGCGACTCCCGATTCCCGGGTCGAGGGTTCTCGACTCACTGCTGCCGCTCTGCGTCCGCTGAGCCAAGGTGAGCCGAACCTCACCAGGAAGGAACCGAGATGTGTAAAATGAAACGAACATGTGGAACACAGCGGGCCAGCAGAAGTAACTAAACTTCAGCAGCGTCTGTAAGACGTTGCATCTGTTGCAGAACCGATCAGAATCGCGTTGCTCACGGCGTTGCTCACGGCGTTGCTCTGCAGGAGTCCTTCTATCCCGCCGCGTTCTCTCTTTTGTACATATTTACTGCGTGGGAGCGTTTATTTCCATTTCCCTCCACGACTGAGTGGATATTTAATAACTCAACATGATTCATGATCGTCTCTCACGGCTTCAGGAGCGGCAGCAGAACGATCCACGAGCTCGCCTCCCACTTCACGGAGCAGCGCCTCTCAGACGACACCCGGGGCACGAGGGCCCTCCGGCACACCGAGGTTAAAGGTCAGCGCCTCCTCCACAGCGGAGACGGCCGAGGCTGAGGAAGAGGAAGAAGAAGAGGAGGAAGAGGAGACAGCACACAGCTCGCAGGAGGAAGACTCAGATGGTTTGCAGTTCAATTATATTTAAAAAATAAATGAAGCACCCTAATATATATATATATATATATATATATATATATATATATATATATATATATATATATATATATATATATATATATTTGCGCTGCAGGCCGGCCGGAGGCCCAGAGGAGGACGGTGCCGTTCTTCGCCTGGTCGCTGCTGGAGTCCGTCGGGTTGACCGACACAGATCCGGTGCCGAGCAGCGAAGGTGAAGAAGAGGAACTCCCTCCAGGTTTCCTTCTGTAAAATGTGACTTTACACTTCGTGACGGCTTTTGAGTGAAAGCATGTGTTTCCTCTGAAGACTGCAGTCGGCCCTTCACCCTGCACGGCGCTGACGGGCGAGCCCGGCGGGAGCTGCCGGCGCTGGGGGAGATGCTGCGCTGCCTGACGGGTCGATGCCCGCACGAGTACGAGATGTACGGGTGCTACTGCGGCCAGGAGGGCGGCGGGCGACCCCAGGACCAGATGGACAGGTAGCGGCACCACAGAGGAACGAAACGATGGACTCTGTTCATTATGCAGAAAAAACAAGAAACACGACCCTTCTTACTTTCAGCTGATTATACATCTTGCAAAGCAATGAGTTTTATTAATACTATTATCCGTATTAAGCATTTATAAAGTATTGCATGTGAGGAGCAAAGGAAACGAGACACATGGAGCTTTGACGTCAGACCGATGATGATGATGAGGAGCTGCTCTTTCTCAGGTGCTGCTTCTTCCACCGGTGCTGCCTGCAGCAGATCGGCCTCATGGGCTGCCGGGCCGGCAGGAAGCTCAGCGCTCACGTCTCCTGCGAGGCCGGGAAGCCGCGGTGTGAGTCCACGACACGGAGGCTGAGACTCAGAGACTCAAGACGCTGAGACTCAGAGACTCGCTTTACTGATTATGAATCTGAGTTTAGAGACTGTGTCCTCATATTACAGGACACATGTGACTATATGTCCTTATTTTACAGTATAAATGTGACTATATTTCATTATATTAGAGTAATGATATTTTTCTGGTAAATGTATGATTTTATGATCTGAGACAATATCCTTTTTTTTCTTGTAAATTTCTGATTTTTTATTTATTTGTTTTTAAACAAATTTAAACTAATCTTTAAACTCTGAAATTAAGTTTTATTTCTCCCTGGAATTTAATTTTACCTAGAATAACTCTAACAAGGTGTCATCACACAATGAGGTCATTATTGCGTCATTTGCATACCAACATGTGTCACGTTGGTGTTTCAGGTCAGGGCGTCAGTGTGTGTGACCGGCTGCAGTGTGTGTGTGACAAAGCGACAGCTGAGTGTTTGGCGGCGGCGCGTTTCAACCACAGCCTGCCGGCGCCGCAGTGTCGAGGCCCCGCCCCCCCCTGCCGGCGGGCCAGCCGGCCCCCAAAACCACAGCTTTCCCCTCCTCAGTCCAGCGAAGAGAGCGAGGAGGTCCAGAAGACCCCGAACACACCTGCACCACGGCCAGACCATCACAGGTGAGCTGTTATACATGTGCTTACGCTGTTATACATGTTATTACACGGTTATTACAATGTTATTACAGTGTTATTACATTGTTATTACACTGTTATTACACTGTTGCACATGTGATTACACTGTTGGAAATGTTATTACACTGTTATTACATTGTTATTACACTGTTGCACATGTGATTACACTGTTGGAAATGTTGTTACAGTGTTATTACACTGTTATTACATTGTTATTACACTGTTATTACATTGTTATTACACTGTTGCACATGTGATTACACTGTTGGAAATGTTGTTACAGTGTTATTACACTGTTATTACATTGTTATTACACTGTTATTACATTGTTATTACACTGTTGCACATGTGATTACACTGTTGGAAATGTTATTACACTGTTATTACATTGTTATTACACTGTTACTACATTGTTATTACAGTGTTATTACATTGTTATTACACTGTTGCACATGTGATTACACTGTTGGAAATGTTATTACACTGTTATTACATTGTTATCACATTGTTATTACACTGTTGCACATGTGATTACACTGTTGGAAATGTTATTACACTGTTATTACATTGTTATTACAGTGTTACTACATTGTTATTACACTGTTGCACATGTGATTACACTGTTGGAAATGTTATTACACTGTTATTACATTGTTATTACACTGTTATTACATTGTTATTACACTGTTGCACATGTGATTACACTGTTGGAAATGTTATTACACTGTTATTACATTGTTATTACAGTGTTACTACATTGTTATTACACTGTTGCACATGTGATTACACTGTTGGAAATGTTATTACACTGTTATTACATTGTTATTACACTGTTATTACATTGTTATTACAGTGTTACTACATTGTTATTACACTGTTGCACATGTGATTACACTGTTGGAAATGTTATTACACTGTTATTACATTGTTATCACATTGTTATTACACTGTTGCACATGTGATTACACTGTTGGAAATGTTATTACACTGTTATTACATTGTTATTACAGTGTTACTACATTGTTATTACACTGTTGCACATGTGATTACACTGTTGGAAATGTTATTACACTGTTATTACATTGTTATTACACTGTTATTACACTGTTATTACATTGTTATTACAGTGTTACTACATTGTTATTACACTGTTGCACATGTGATTACACTGTTGGAAATGTTATTACACTGTTATTACATTGTTATTACAGTGTTACTACATTGTTATTACACTGTTGCACATGTGATTACACTGTTGGAAATGTTATTACACTGTTATTACATTGTTATTACACTGTTATTACATTGTTATTACACTGTTGCACATGTGATTACACTGTTGGAAATGTTATTACACTGTTATTACATTGTTATTACACTGTTATTACATTGTTATTACAGTGTTATTACATTGTTATTACACTGTTGCACATGTGATTACACTGTTGGAAATGTTATTACACTGTTATTACATTGTTATCACATTGTTATTACATTGTTATTACAGTGTTATTACATTATTATTACACTGTTATTACATTGTTATTACACTGTTATTACATTGTTATTACATTGTTATTACACTGTTATTACATTGTTATTACAGTGTTATTACATTGTTATTACACTGTTATTACATTGTTATTACAGTGTTATTACATTGTTATTACACTGTTATTACATTGTTATTACAGTGTTATTACATTGTTATTACACTGTTGCACATGTGATTACACTGTTGGAAATGTTATTACACTGTTATTACATTGTTATTACACTGTTATTACATTGTTATTACAGTGTTATTACATTGTTATTACACTGTTATTACATTGTTATTACACTGTTATTACATTGTTATTACAGTGTTATTACATTGTTATTACACTGTTGCACATGTGATTACACTGTTGGAAATGTTATTACACTGTTATTACATTGTTATTACACTGTTATTACATTGTTATTACAGTGTTATTACATTGTTATTACACTGTTGCACATGTGATTACACTGTTGGAAATGTTATTACACTGTTATTACATTGTTATTACACTGTTATTACATTGTTATTACAGTGTTATTACATTGTTATTACACTGTTGCACATGTGATTACACTGTTGGAAATGTTATTACACTGTTATTACATTGTTATCACATTGTTATTACACTGTTGCACATGTGATTACACTGTTGGAAATGTTATTACACTGTTATTACATTGTTATTACAGTGTTACTACATTGTTATTACACTGTTGCACATGTGATTACACTGTTGGAAATGTTATTACACTGTTATTACATTGTTATCACATTGTTATTACACTGTTATTACATTGTTATTACAGTGTTATTACATTGTTATTACACTGTTGCACATGTGATTACACTGTTGGAAATGTTATTACACTGTTATTACATTGTTATTACAGTGTTATTACATTGTTATTACAGTGTTATTACATTGTTATTACACTGTTATTACATTGTTATTACAGTGTTATTACATTGATTACACTGTTGGAAATGTTATTACACTGTTATTACATTGTTATCACATTGTTATTACACTGTTGCACATGTGATTACACTGTTGGAAATGTTATTACACTGTTATTACATTGTTATTACATTGTTATTACACTGTTGCACATGTGATTACACTGTTGGAAATGTTATTACACTGTTATTACATTGTTATTACAGTGTTACTACATTGTTATTACACTGTTGCACATGTGATTACACTGTTGGAAATGTTATTACACTGTTATTACATTGTTATTACAGTGTTATTACACTGTTGCACATGTGATTACACTGTTGGAAATGTTATTACAGTGTTATTACACTGTTATTACATTGTTATTACACTGTTGCACATGTGATTACACTGTTGGAAATGTTATTACACTGTTATTACATTGTTATTACAGTGTTATTACACTGTTATTACATTGTTATTACACTGTTATTACATTGTTATTACACTGTTATTACATTGTTATTACACTGTTGCACATGTGATTACACTGTTGGAAATGTTATTACACTGTTATTACATTGTTATTACACTGTTATTACATTGTTATTACACTGTTGCACATGTGATTACACTGTTGGAAATGTTATTACACTGTTATTACAGTGTTATTACACTGTTATTACAGTGTTATTACATTGTTATTACACTGTTGCACATGTGATTACACTGTTGGAAATGTTATTACACTGTTATTACATTGTTATTACAGTGTTATTACACTGTTGCACATGTGATTACACTGTTGGAAATGTTATTACACTGTTATTACATTGTTATTACACTGTTATTACATTGTTATTACAGTGTTATTACACTGTTGCACATGTGATTACACTGTTGGAAATGTTATTACACTGTTATTACATTGTTATTACACTGTTATTACAGTGTTATTACATTGTTATTACACTGTTGGAAATGTTATTACATTGTTATTACACTGTTATTACATTGTTATTACACTGTTGCACATGTGATTACACTGTTGGAAATGTTATTACATTGTTATTACAGTGTTATTACACTGTTGCACATGTGATTACACTGTTGGAAATGTTATTACACTGTTATTACATTGTTATTACACTGTTATTACATTGTTATTACATTGTTATTACACTGTTGCACATGTGATTACACTGTTGGAAATGTTATTACACTGTTATTACAGTGTTATTACATTGTTATTACACTGTTGCACATGTGATTACACTGTTGGAAATGTTATTACACTGTTATTACATTGTTATTACACTGTTATTACAGTGTTATTACATTGTTATTACACTGTTATTACAGTGTTATTACATTGTTATTACACTGTTGGAAATGTTATTACATTGTTATTACACTGTTATTACATTGTTATTACACTGTTGCACATGTGATTACACTGTTGGAAATGTTATTACACTGTTATTACACTGTTATTACATTGTTATTACACTGTTGCACATGTGATTACACTGTTGGAAATGTTATTACATTGTTATTACAGTGTTATTACACTGTTGCACATGTGATTACACTGTTGGAAATGTTATTACATTGTTATTACAGTGTTATTACACTGTTGCACATGTGATTACACTGTTGGAAATGTTATTACATTGTTATTACAGTGTTATTACACTGTTGCACATGTGATTACACTGTTGGAAATGTTATTACATTGTTATTACACTGTTATTACATTGTTATTACACTGTTGCACATGTGATTACGCTGTTGGAAATGTTATTACACTGTTATTACAGTGTTATTACACTGTTGCACATGTGATTACACTGTTGGAAATGTTATTACACTGTTATTACATTGTTATTACACTGTTATTACATTGTTATTACATTGTTATTACACTGTTGCACATGTGATTACACTGTTGGAAATGTTATTACACTGTTATTACAGTGTTATTACATTGTTATTACACTGTTGCACATGTGATTACACTGTTGGAAATGTTATTACACTGTTATTACATTGTTATTACACTGTTATTACAGTGTTATTACATTGTTATTACACTGTTATTACAGTGTTATTACATTGTTATTACACTGTTGGAAATGTTATTACATTGTTATTACACTGTTATTACATTGTTATTACACTGTTGCACATGTGATTACACTGTTGGAAATGTTATTACATTGTTATTACAGTGTTATTACACTGTTGCACATGTGATTACACTGTTGGAAATGTTATTACATTGTTATTACACTGTTATTACATTGTTATTACACTGTTGCACATGTGATTACGCTGTTGGAAATGTTATTACACTGTTATTACACTGTTATTACAGTGTTATTACACTGTTGCACATGTGATTACACTGTTGGAAATGTTATTACACTGTTATTACACTGTTATTACATTGTTATTACACTGTTGCACATGTGATTACACTGTTGGAAATGTTATTACATTGTTATTACAGTGTTATTACACTGTTGCACATGTGATTACACTGTTGGAAATGTTATTACATTGTTATTACAGTGTTATTACACTGTTGCACATGTGATTACACTGTTGGAAATGTTATTACATTGTTATTACAGTGTTATTACACTGTTGCACATGTGATTACACTGTTGGAAATGTTATTACATTGTTATTACACTGTTATTACATTGTTATTACACTGTTGCACATGTGATTACGCTGTTGGAAATGTTATTACACTGTTATTACAGTGTTATTACACTGTTGCACATGTGATTACACTGTTGGAAATGTTATTACACTGTTATTACACTGTTATTACATTGTTATTACACTGTTGCACATGTGATTACACTGTTGCACATGTTATTACACTGTAACTGAAGCTCAGAGACACAAACATATTTCTGTCTTTCTGCAGCGATGAACTCCTGAAGGACGAAGAGAGGTCAAAGCCTCCTGGACCAGCTGGCAGCTCCACTCCTCTTCCTCCTCCTCTTCCTCAGTCCAGCGAGGAGAGCGAGGAGACTCCAGGAGGAGACTCTGCGCAGCAGGAGGCCTCCAACACACCTGCACCTCCAGACCAGCACAGGTGAGGAGAGTCTGAAGTCGCCTCAAGTTGTTTCTTCAGAGACTCAGAGGCTAAAAAACAACCAGCGAAACTTTACAATCTGACTGAAAGATTATTTTAATCTGTAATTCATAATCAAACAATAGAACAAATCTGCTGCATCTGGACGTGTTGAACACTGTAAATAATATGTTAATATAATATAAATAACATGGTTTGGTTCACTCGTTAAACATCTTTCTGCAGCGATGAACACCTGAAGGACGAAGAGCGGTCAAAGCATCCTGGACCAGCTGGCAGCTCCACTCCTCTTCCTCCTCTTCCTCCCTCCAGCGAGGAGAGCAGAGATCCGACACCCGGCGGGATTCAACCCCACAACCACAGGCCGAGTGCAGGGCTGAGCCCAGAAGGGCCCGCGGCCGGGGAAGAGGAGGAAGAAGAAGAGGAGGAAGAAGAAGAGGAGGAAGAAGAGGACAGAAAATAAAAGCGAATGTATTCTCATTTTTCTCCTGAATGAATAAAGTTGTAATTTAAAAGAAACGTTGAAAAAATAAAGAAAATAAATGTTGACTTTGATTTCTTCACAAACAAAATTTCTATGAAAATAAAACTTGTGAATAAAAAAAGGAAAAGACGAAGACGATGAAGACGAGTTGATAGAAACATTTTATTTGAGTCTGAACATCAACGTTTACAATGAAGAGGTGACGAGGCTCTGAAGCTTTGAGGCTCTGAAGCTTTGAGGCTCTGAGTCTCTGCTGTTCCACACGAGGGGACGGATGTAGAAGTTGCTTCTCAGATGATCTGAACACGTTTATTTTAGTAGTTTGGGTTCAAATCTTTAAATCTGACGACAGCTTGAGCTCAAAGCTTCTGATTTCCAGCGCGTCCTGATGTTCAGGAGGAACTGATCACCAAGAGATTCATCAATGATTTCTTATTAATAATCAAACATTTTACGGATGAAATGAAGCAACAATGTCACCAATATGATTTTACATAATTTATTTTTATTAAAGGGAGTTTTTCACAAGTGGAACTGTTGGACGAGCAGAAGCTCAGCGCCCCCTAGTGGTCACAACCCTCTAAACACGAACACACACACACTGCGCCACAAACACGACGAGAAGCTCCTCTGTTTTGTTCTTCTGTTCATTTGTTTTTCTGCACATTTCAGTAAACTGAACAAAAAAAGAATCTTGAAACTCTCTCCACCAATCAGGAGCGAGCGTTCAGATCCACTCGTCCTGCATCGCCACGCCTCCTCGGGCTGAACATGGGGGATGGGGACAGGGTGACCTTGGGGGTGGCAGAGTGAGCTTGAGGTGACAGGGTGACCTTGGGGGAACAGGGTGACCTTGGGGGAACAGAGTGACCTTGGGGTGACCTTGGGGGTGGAACCTCTGGCGTTCGCGTCGTACTACAAACTGTGCCGAGTCGTTCGTTGCTATAGTAACGGGTACACAGTGATCAAAAGTGCAAACATATTTCATTCTGACGGTTATTAGCATTTTATTATTTTAAATACACTAATCTAAATCTACAAAGTGAACTTTATCAAAAGCGGCGGCTCTCACGTCACGCCGATGAGTTCTGATTTAAACTTTATTGATCAGGAAGTCGCTTCAGCTCCACTTTCATTCAGAGTCATGATGAATTATGAATTATGAATAATCTCACTTCTGTCGGGGATCGTCCTGTCAGAGGAACCGGTTCCTCCGACAGGTGTTAGAACGTCTGGGTGGGTTCTAGAGGAACCGCTTGGACCATAAGGGGTTCCTGATAGAACCTCCAGAGAGACTTTCATGTTGGGTTCCAGTGAGAACCCTCAGACAGCGTTCAGAAAAACGTTCTATAAGGAACCATAAAGGGTTCTCCGTTGAGAACCAGCCGCAGAACCCTATTCTCTTGACTTCCTTTCCACCCACAAAACGTTGTTTTTAACAACTCGTTTAACGAGTTCTCTCCACGAGGTTGTTGGTTCTAGTCCCGTTTCTCGTGGTTCCTTGAAGACCTTTAACTGTTAGAACGTAGAACCATTGGAGTGAGCAGAACGATTGGAGCCGGAGCGGCGACTTCCCGAAGAAAAAAACTAAAACAAATCATTTAGATGCTAAAATAAATCGACTTCACTTCATCTGTTAAAAAATATCTTTCGACGACGTCGTCGCTCATTTCTCATCATATTTAAAGAGACAACACGGATTCTACAACAAACAATAAATCAAGTAACATTCTCGCGATGGGACCATTTCTCCCAGATTGATAAGAACTGCACGATCCCATTGAAACCCTGAACCGCCGACTTCACAGTAAACAACAACAACAACAGTCAATTTGAAAAGAAAACAAAGAAAATGAGCATTTTGTCTTCGTCTTGATGAAGATGATGGACGAACCAAAAGCTCCTAAATCTCTACCAGGCAACAATGTATCCGCACGAGATGCATCCAATGTACAAAAATATATTGATGATATATTGAGAATATATTGATCTGCTGCCGTGAAGACGCGTTCATGAGCAAGTCTCTCGCTCTCCAAACTGCTGGAACCGAACCGCCGGTCTGCGGCGGCTCGGAGAAGAATTCAGATTCCGGGACGCGGACGACACGAAAGACTCGTTGAGGTGGTTTGTGTTCCGGCGTTAGCGCGCCGCCGTTAGCTTGTGTGATCATGGTTCTACGTACGGCGCTGTGATGCTAACGCATATGAAGCTAACGCATGTGAAGCTAACGCATGTGAAGCTACAACGGTCACGCAGCGCCGATATGCACAGAAGAGGAAACAACATCTTTATTATTATTATTATTATTATTATTATTATTATTATTATTCCCACGTTGGATTCATCGGAGTCGGCCTCCCTGTCAACAAACACGGTGTGTCCCAGGTGAAGCAAAGCATTGTGGGGGATCGTGGCCTTCACTAAACGGATGCAACGTGTTCGCAGGCGAAAGTCTTCCGTTTAGTTTCGTACAAACATCGATTGATCGATCGGTATTTAAGCGGCAACCTCGAGTTACCCACAACCCCCTTCTTCCCGTAGCTTTGCAGAGACGCTAACATGCTAACTATTTTACTAAACATCTACATTCTAGCTTCAAACAGACAGAAGCAACGTCTGCAGCTACGAAAAGGAATCTTATGATTGTTTTAGCTTCTCTTTGCTAACTCGGCTAACGGTACTTCTACTGCTCAGACTGCCGGGAGGAAACGTGTCCTGAAGAAGACGAAAGAGCAGCCGGACGTCTCGGCTCATGTTGGTGATTCCACCTGAAGCTCAGTCAGAACCTGTAACCTACTAAACCCTCTGGAACACCACCACACCTCCACCTGCAGCGCCTCCACCTCCACACCTCCACCTCCACCTCCACACCTCCACCTGCAGCGCCTCCACCTCCACACCTCCACCTGCAGCGCCTTCCTCTCCGTCTCTTTCCTCCACTTTCCCTCCAATCTGTAACCGTCTACTTCTGCACAGGAGCCCGTCTGAGGATCCACTCAAACAAACCAACGTGAGACACTGAACCCGTGAGCGCCGCCCAGCTGCTCAGAACCAACATGGCGGTGGGCGTCGGCCTCCAACTGCAGAGATCTTCTTCCCACTGTGAGCTGCGATCAGAGGAAACACTGACATCATCTGTTATTACAGGTCACAGCTGCAGCTCTGCAGCAGATATGAAGGCTCCAAGTTACAGAAACGCCTCCATGAACCTCCTTCCTGGAGCCGGCGAGGCCTCGCGGGACTCGACATGCGGAGAGGATTTAATCCCTCAAACGTGGCCGCTCGCTGTCCGAGCGTCTGGAGGCGGAGTCAATGGGGATGACTTTGACAACCTGCCGGTCTCCTCCTTTGCAGCAAAACTCCACATTTAGCCGCTCGGCGGCTCCGATAACATTCGGTATTTTTAGATTTTGAGTTCATGGAGCCGGAGCGGGACAAGGTCGGACTTTTGGCAACGGAGCCGCCGGTTCAGAAGCTGCCAACAGAAGCTGAGAGAGTTCAAATGTGGCCGACGGTTCAAAGTCATCGAGTCCAACTGCACAGAAACGCTGCTTCATGCTGCTGGAACGCTGCAGCCGAGCGGCTGCAAAGAGCTGAAGCACCAGAGTCTGCTGGTGAGCTGCTGCTGGGCTCAGACGAGCCCGACTTCATGAGTACCAGAGGTTCAGAGGACCAACACGAGAGGCCTCCGGCAGCGCTGGAAGTCTGGATTCAATGCTAATAAGTCTGGATTTAATGTAATAAGTCTGAATTCAATGCTAATAAGTCTGGATTCAATGCTAATAAGTCTGGATCCAGTGCTAATAAGTCTGGATTCAATGCCACAGCGTCCGGTCGGTCTCAGGGAATCAGCATCTAGAGTCCACTGAATCTCTTTGCCTCCCTCATCGTGCTTCTGCAGCGATGGAGTGAAATCACCAACGAGGAGCCAGACGTTTCCCCCGGCGGCGTCCAGAAGCAGAATCTATGCGACAGCTAACACGCTAACACGCTAACACGCTAACACGTTGTACATTTCTACTGAAACTGGGGACAGAAACCCGTGAAGGAGAAGAAGCTTCGCCCCTAAAACAAAAACCCAGACGCAAGTTTAAGTGGTTTCAGCCGTACGAGGGGAGGAGCTTCAGCTGTGGGTGTTGGACCAGATGCATGCTGGGAATCAGCGTCTGATCCACACACACACACACTCTGGCTTCAGAGTGGAAGCCGTTCATCCCTCTGTGTTTGGAGAGGCTCGTGGGTTCGTGACTCGCTCGGCTCTCGGGGTTAAAAACTCGTCTGTTGAGGCTCAAGAGAGAAAACTACTGTTTATAGAAATGATTCAGGTTTGGATTTAATCTCGTGTGGATCTTTTCTCTAAATCTCTAAAGTCTTTACACTTCGCCTGAGGGCCAAATGGAAAAGGTTTGCGGCTCCTCTGATTGGAGGGAAGCCGTCGTGTGGAGAGCTTCTGGTTCAGTAGACGCAAAGGTCCGGGAACTTCATCTCGTACACGGGGACGGACTGATGCTGAGGATGTCCAGAGGAGATGGAGACCACTCCAGACGGGCTGGGTGGAGGCCTGGGGGGGGGGGGGGCGGGGGGGGGGTATGTTATTATTACTACTATTATTATTACAGGGGTCATACACATTCTGACCAATGGATTTACAGGACTTTTGACCATATTTTTATGACTTTTGACCAAATCTTTATGACTTTTGACCATATTTTTATGACTTTTGACCACATTTCCATGATGTTTAACCAGACTTCCTGCGTGGGGGAAGTGGAGGTCGTGTCGCTGAGCGATCTACAAAGTTACCTGAAGAACAGACGACTCACCTGATCGTAAGTTCAAAGATTTGTGCCAGCCGGTCGTGCAACATGTTGGCCTGCAGAGGAGATGCAACATGAGGAGCAACGCATGAGCTCATTTCATTTCATTTAGTAGTAATATTCCTGGTACAGTGATGTAACATCATAGTTAGTAGTAATATTCCTGGTACAGTGATGTAACATCATAGTTAGTAGTAATATTCCTGGTACAGTGATGTAACATCATAGTTAGTAGTAATATTCCTGGTACAGTGATGTAACATCATAGTTAGTAGTAATATTCCTGGTACAGTGATGTAACATCATAGTTAGTAGTAATATTCCTGGTACAGTGATGTAACATCATAGTTAGTAGTAATATTCCTGGTACAGTGATGTAACATCATAGTTAGTAGTAATATTCCTGGTACAGTGATGTAACATCATAGTTAGTAGTAATATTCCAGGTACACTGATGTAACATCATAGTTAGTAGTAATATTCCAGGTACCTTGGACTCGCAGTGGGCAGCGATCTCCTCAAACGGAGCTTTCTGGAACTTCTCCATCACCTGACGCCTCTTCTCTCGCTCCTGCTCCTCCAGGCCGGTGGTGTCTGCAAACAGGAAGTACAGGCTGCAGACAGGAAGTACAGCGTGTTCTGCAGGGCCCCGCCCTCATGTTTGACCCCATGTGACTGTATGACATCACGACACGCTGAGGCAGCAGAACACATCCATAACGTCTCAGATCTCACCGATGGCCTTCTTCAGGGTCTCGAACGTGATCTCCTCAGCGAGCTGCGACTGAGAGAACATAGACATGAGAACATATGTATGAATACATGTATGAATATATATAATATCCTTGTGTTGCCTCTGGGGGAGCGTCTCAAAGCGACCTGTGACACCGACCTTGTCTGGCAGGCTGCTGGACACGATGTCCACCTGGAGGGAGATGGTGTCCACGAAGCTCTTCCTCCTGCTGAGACGATCTAGATCTGCAGAGCAGAGAGCAGCTGATCGGTTAACGCCAGCCAAAGACAACATCTATCTATCTATCTATCTATCTATCTATCTATCCATCTATCTATCCATCTCTCTATCATATCCAATATGTCTTCACGCTGCCGGCCCTCGTAGACCTTCATGGTGATGTTCAGTCACTTTTTCTTCAAACAGCAAAGGAAGAAGAAACGTTGACTCTTAGTCTGAAGCGTTCTCATGACTCACGTTAGAGGACCAATGACCTCATGAAACGAGCTCTAAGGATCCAGAAGGATCCAGAAGGAACCAGAAGGCTTCAGATCCACTCTAACTTATATTTAAATCCACTCATCAGGACCGGAGTTTCTCTGTGATGCAGAGGAACATTTCGGTGCAGAACCGACGCTCAGCAGATGTTTCCATCAGGACGACAACATCTGTTCTGCTACGAGCCGGATGTTCCATCAGGAGCTCCAGAGGACTCGAAGATCTCTTCAGGCAGCTGGATGAACCCAAACAGACTCAATTCCTTTGTTTGCACATTTTCATAAAATAACTTCAACGACTTCGCCCCAAATGGCAGAAATCATTTGTTTTGGATTAATAAAAAGAAACTGAAGCCGGACCCAGTTTCCAAAGTCCTCGTCTCCAGAGATGACGTCGTCCACGACCACAACTACTCCATAAATATACATATTAAACTACCATCTACTCACATCTACAGGCTGCACGCGTACTCACCGCCACGTTCCAGATGCAACGCAGAGAAAGAGTTAAAGATGATGAAAGTGATGTTCACAAGAGAGTAGAAACAAGAGTAGAAACAAGAGTAGAAACAAGAGAATAGAAACAAGAGAATAGAAACAAGAGAGCAGAAACAAGAGTAGAAACAAGAGAATAGAAACAAGAGAATAGAAACAAGAGTAGAAACAAGAGAGCAGAAACGAGACTAGAAACACATGGAGGGAGTTTCCTCTGAGGGGATCAGGATTATCAGGATTATTGGGATTAAAGGAACCGTCTTCACAGGTGTGTACTTTGGGGTTCTGCAATGGAACCACACCAGGTGCTCTACATCATGAGACTATGAGTCCTGAACACGTCTAGAGCATCTCTGAGCCTCTAGAAGCATGAGGAGCTCCTCTACATCCTGATGGAGCTACAGAGCGGCTGTGAAGCTCCAGCGTACCTCTGGACGTCTGCTTGCAGCGGTGGAGGATCTTTCCTACCGTGTAAAGCACTGATGTGGGAGCAGAGGAGACAGAGCACAAGCACAGGCTTTGTTAGACCAGAGAGCCAGCAGGCGCTCAGTTCTCACCCCAAAGCACTCTGGGAAGAGAAAAGAAAGTGATGGGACCTTCCTTGACTTTAAAGTTTGACTTCCGGAGCTAGCGTTTGGGAAAAAGAGTCTGTGAAGATGAAGCGCTCCCTCGTTGATGTTCCTCTGTGTAGGTGGAGCTTCCAGAGCTTCACGCCGTCCCTCTGGACCACCAGGGAGGATAAAAGCAAACGGGGTTTCCTGAAGTTAGTTTTCCTCCAACGAACGACTCTTCAGCTGCTGATCATCGAAACCTCTCAGCTGAACCGCTCTGAGGGACGCGACCTTATCGACACGCTTGAGGACGTGCAGCCGGGAGCTCTACAGCTCATGAACCACGACATGAACACCAGAGCCGCCACGCCTTGCCTTTAACATGTATATGCATGTAGATTTTAAACCTATTGTCAGCATAAATAGGATCAAAAGTCACGAGTCTGAGCAAGATTCTCCAAAAATGACTCCTCGATGGCTCCATGAGTCTTTTTTAAATTGTATTGTTCGGTGCAGACTTCAGACCTGGAGTGGACCCCCCCTCCCCCCCCTCTCCCCCTCCCTCCCCCTCCCCCTCCCTCACCTGCCCCTCCCCTACCTGTGACTTGGGGCACGTAGGGGACAGACAGACGCTCTGCGTTGTATCCCGGCCCGGCCAGACACTCGGCCATGTCGGCCGTCTGGAAGTACAGCAGCCGGTCCTCTTTGTCCAGAGACTCCGGGAGTCTGGGGAGGAAGAGGAGGAGGAAGAGGAGGAAGAAGAGGAAGAAGGTGACGGGTGATTTTAGTTAATCTAAACGAAGCGGCGCTGAGCCGTCTACCAGCTCTCATCAGATTTAACATCTGAAACGGATTCTGGTTCATAATCTGTTGATCAGGTTCATCAGCCTCTCACACACACACACACACACACACACACACACACATCTGTATGTCACAGAGCGGTGAAGAGGCTCCGCCCACCAGCCGGACGCTCTGATACGTACGGACACTTGTCCCTGAAGACGTGCTCTGGCAGCAGGAACGGAGCGTCCAGGCTCCTCAGCTCGATCACCTGTCCAGAGAGAGACGGGGACAACGTCAACGCGTTGAGCAACGCGCTGAGCAACGCGCTGAGCAACGCGCTGAGCAACATCCAGGCGCTCTCAGGTCACCTTGCTGACGTGCTGACAGAACGGAGGGTTGGCGATCATCTGGCTCAGGAAGTTGAGGTACGCCGCCACCAGCGCCATCACGCCACAGCGCACCAGCATGGGCAGGTTCTCCTCGTTGGCCAGAACCATGTCCTGCACACACACACACACACACACACACACACACACACACACACACGTCAGGACACTTCACACTAATGGAGATTTGCGGAGCGGCTGAGAGATGTTTTATAGAAAAGCTTCTCAGCGACGTCGTCCTTTAAATCACCTTTAATCACCTGGTGTTTGTTGTTTACTTTACATTTGTTTGTTGTCTACTTGAACACATGAAGCCACGTCACCTGCAGCGCGATGGAGAGCCGGATGAGGTCGATGACCACGTCCTCGTTGGCCAGCTCGATGGTCAGGACGGCCAGCGTGGTGAAGAGCAGCTCAAAGTTCTTGTGGACGTTGTCTTCCTCTTTACAGCCCAGGAAGATGTGACGGTAGAGCTGCTGGCCGTGCTGGAGGAGAGAGAGAGAGAGAGAGAGAGAGAGAGAGAGAGAGAGAGAGAGAGAGAGAGAGACAGAGAGAGAGAGAGAGAGAGAGAGAGAGAGAGAGAGAGAGAGAGAGAGAGAGAGAGAGAGAGAGACAGAGAGAGAGAGAGAGAGACAGAGACAGAGAGAGAGAGAGAGAGAGAGAGACAGAGAGAGCGAGAGAGAGAGAGAAAGAGAGAGAGAGAGAGAGAGAGAGAGACAGAGAGAGAGAGAGAGAGACAGAGAGAGCGAGAGAGAGAGAGAAAGAGAGAGAGAGAGAGAGGCTGAATAAACGCTGTCTTTAAAGCGTGTTCGTCTGTGAGGGATCATGACAGGACAACATGGCTGCTGGGTGATGGCGTCCTCCAGGTTCTCTAAAGACTCATTTAAGAGTCTTTCAGTAGGCGTTCCTCTTTCATAACTCATATTTATTATTCAGAGTAGTTACTGGTCAGGGCTCACACACATTGTGACCGATGCATTTCAGTGACTTCAGCCCCAATGTTCATGTTTCCCTTCCGGCCAGCAGCTGTCTCCTTCAGCTCGGTTGCCTCTCTGACCGGCAGCTCCTCCGTCGTCCGTGGACGAGCCGCTCTGACCTCCAGACCAACGGCTTCGGACCGGCGGGGTTTGAGAACACGACCCAGAAAAAAGAGAAACCTTGAAAAGGGGGCGAGAGCTGTGATCCGGCTCGTCACCTGGAGGCTCCGGACATGCGGCCTTGTGGGATACCGTGGTGAAGTCTGCCAGCTTTCTGGCGCTCAGGCACGAGACGCGCTAACGAGCTAGCTGACAGGACGAAGGCTCCTTTAAGACCTGAAAAGATCCTGTGAAAATCCATCAGGATGTTTCAGTCAAACGCTGCTTGAGCTTTTTTATAAAAGAGAATCAGTTAGCACGTTGCTAACCAGCGAGTGTGACGCTAACTAGCGTGCGTGAAGCTAACTAGCGTGCATGTCGCTAACCGGTGAGCGGGTTTGTATCATGTTGAATTTGATCAACGTTTCCTGCTGCAGGACGAAGAAGCTAAAGAAGGAAATATTTGTGTTTTGGATCGGTGGAACAACAAAACAGTCTATTTAGATTTGATAATTGTGTAGGTTTGTGGGTTTGTGTGTTTGTGTGTTTGTGTGTGTGGGGGATGTCGAGTGCTGATGAGAACCAAAACATTTGATCGGTTGAAGCTTGAAGGTTCAACCACATCGTTTTTAACACAGTCACTTCTACAAAATGTTGACCGAGCAGCTCGTGTCTCTAGGGTGTTTGTTTGTTTGTTTGTTGGTTGGACTATAGAAAACATCACCACCTTGATTTTCATGAAACCTGGTGGACGGGCTCAGCGGGCTGAAGCTCTAGAAGAAGCTTAAAGTCCAGAGAGATGCTAAAGAGCTTCAGCGTCTTCACTCATCAGAGCCTCTACCTTCTTCATGAACGCCACGTCCTGCTTGGAAATCTTCTCTCTTTTAATCTTCAATGCCGCGACATTAGGAATGACTCTGCATGAGGACAGAAGAAGAAGCACAAGTCAGTGGAACGATGCTGTCCAGCACGCTACAGGGAACACGCTACAGGGAACATGCTACAGGGAACATGCTACAGGGAACACGCTACAGGGTACACTTTGTACCTGATGCCGCGTAGCTTGGCGCGGTTGTCGTGCCTGTCGATGATGTTGTGCAGGATCTCGAGCACCAGCTGCCTCAGCTCGCTGTCCTCCATCAGCGAGATGGAGAAGAGCGGATCCAGGAAGGGAGGAGGCAACGCGGCCGCCATGGACTTGGACTTAAAGCCAGAGGTCACCTGAGGAAGAGAGAGGTTCAGGGGTTTAACACAGCGCCGTGCCGCTAATCCACCAGGAGGGTGCTGGGGAAACAGCACTGACAGGTTGCGTTCACAAGCAGCTGAAACCGTCCACATGTTGACCTTTGACCCCGACACTGAGCCGGTGATCCTGGAACAGATGCTGCAGCACCAGACGCGTTCAAGCTCTCATGTAAAAGAGAGCCGCGAAGGAACGCCAGGATCCCAGGTAACGCTAAAGGTAACGCTACGAGGTAACGCTACGAGGTAACGCTACGAGGTAACGCTAAAGGTAACGCTACGAGGTAACGCTACGAGGTAACGCTACGAGGTAACGCTAAAGGTAACGCTACGAGGTAACGCTACGAGGTAACGCTACGAGGTAACGCTAAAGGTAACGCTACGAGGTAACGCTAAAGGTAACGCTACGAAGTAACGCTAAAGGTAACGCTACGAGGTAACGCTAAAGGTAACACTACGAGGTAACGCTAAAGGTAACGCTACGAGGTAACGCTACGAGGTAACGCTACGAGGTAACGCTAAAGGTAACGCTACGAGGTAACGCTACGAGGTAACGCTACGAGGTAACGCTAAAGGTAACGCTACGAGGTAACGCTAAAGGTAACGCTACGAGGTAACGCTACGAGGTAACGCTACGAGGTAACGCTAAAGGTAACGCTACGAGGTAACGCTAAAGGTAACGCTACGAGGTAACGCAACGAGGTAACGCTACAAGGTAACGCTAAAGGTAACGATCAACAGCTTCTGGCAGCTTTGCGCTCGAGGAAACGACGACATAAACGTGATTCAATACCTCTAGACGAGGCTTCATGTGTTCTGAAAAAGCCTCAAATAACTTTACACACACACACACACACACACACACACACACACACACACACACACACACACACGCTCGGCCCATCTGCCGGCGTTATAAATATTTGACCTCTCACCCTCCAGCTGCACCGTCTCCATCTGAGAGGCAGGTGGTGGCGAGGACAGACGAGCCGTAATAGATCGCTCTGAGGACGTGCACGAGGATGCTGCAGGAATACAAGTGTGTGTGTGTGTGTGTGTGTGTATATGTGTGTGTGTGTGTGTGTGTGTGTGTGTGTGTGTGTGTGTGGTGCCACCTGTGCCTCCTTGTCGGGAGACGAGAGCCTCTCACAGAAGGTAATGAGAGAGAAGGAAGCGCTCAAGTGTTTAAGATCTGTTAAACGCTCTCAGGAAGAAGTGAAGTGGGGAAATGACACAAAAACTGACTTATATAAAATATTAATGTCCGTAATCCAAATATAAACGATGACTTTAACGGCTCCACACTGGATTACTAATCCTTAGCGTTTGTCTTTGTATGAGTTTGTTCATAAAGTTCAGGACTCACCATGATGAGCGAGCTGAGCAGCATCGCCTGGATCCGCTTGGTGCCCTGATGCCTGAGGGAGGAAGAGGAGGAGGAGGTCACCGAGGAAGAGGCCAGGAAGAGGACAGGAAGATGAAGAGGACGTCACCGAGGAAGAGGACAGGAAGAGGAAGAGGACAGGAAGAGGACGTCACAGAGGAAGAGGACAGGAAGAGGAGGAGGAGGTCACCGAGGAAGAGGCCAGGAAGAGGAAGAGGAAGATGAAGAGGACGTCACCGAGGAAGAGGACAGGAAGAGGACGTCACAGAGAAAGAGGACAGGAAGAGGACGTCACAGAGAAAGAGGACAGGAAGAGGAAGAGGACAGGAAGAGGACGTCACAGAGGAAGAGGACAGGAAGAGGAAGAGGAGGACACAGAGGAAGAGGACAGGGAGAGGAAGAGGAGGACACAGAGGAAGAGGACGTGTTATCATAAAGTGGGGAGGAAGAGTAAAGACACTGTGAGACTGCAGCACAAATCTCTCTCCTCCGGCAACTACCCGAAAAGGAGAAAGAGAGGGAGGAAGAGGAGGAAGAGGAGGGTGTTCGTTTGATTTGGGATTATCTGTTCTCGCCCTCCTGAGGCCTGAAGGGATTAAGAGTGTTTTTCTTTCTTTTGGTCGTTTCTGAACCGACAGGAGGAAGGAGGTGAAGAGAGGACAACATTCAGGAGGAGGAGGAAGAAGAGGAGGAAGAGGAGGAGGAGGGGGACTCACCCGATCTTCACGGTGTCCAGCGTGTGGCACGGCGTGCCGTAAACCGGCACCTTGCCCATCACGAACATCATGACCTCAGCACGCTGGTAGTCTGGAAGGTTTCCACCGAAGAAGCCTGAGAGAGCACGAGGCTGCTGTTACTGAGCGACAGGAAGTAGAGCGACAGGAAGCAGAGCTGCAGGAAGTAGAGCTGCAGGAACTACAGCTACAGTAGGAAGAGCTACATGAAGCTACAGGAAGTAGAGCGACAGGAAGTAGAGCTACAGGAAGCTACAGGAAGCAGAGCGACAGGAAGTAGAGCGACAGGAAGTAGAGCGACAGGAAGCAGAGCTGCAGGAAGTAGAGCTACAGGAAGTAGAGCTGCAGGAACTACAGCTACAGTAGGAAGAGCTACAGGAAGCTACAGGAAGCAGAGCGACAGGAAGCAGAGCTGCAGGAAGCAGAGCTGCAGGAAGCAGAGCTGCAGGAAGCAGAGCTGCAGGAAGCAGAGCTGCAGGAAGCAGAGCTGCAGGAAGTGGCGTACCGATGGTCTGGATGATGGCGTTCTGGACGATCCTCTCCTCGCTCTCTTTGCTGCGGCCGGAGGAGACGCTGCAGCTGGAGTTCCTGCGGGAAGCTTCTCCCAGCTCGAAGTCCACGCTCATCCTGAGATGTTTGAGCAGCGTGTTGAACACCTCCAGCACCGTGGGGCCTGCAGCACACGCACACACACACACACACACACACACACACACACACACACACACACACACACACACACACACACACACACACTATATTATGTAGTTGCTGATGCGTCTGTAATATCGCGTCAGTTATGAAATACTCGTCTCTGCCAGCAGGCGGCGCTGTACTGACCACCGTTCATGCTGTTATGCTACACTATGACATTGTGTAACTTTATTGGTGTCAAAAAAGGTTAAAAAACACTGAATTAAAAAGACTAAAATAATCGTTTGATTTGTTTTATGTATACATTGTTAAATCCAAAAAGTACATTAATATATTTATAAATGTGTACTTTGTATATATTATAATCCATAATCTGATTGACATTTTTTATTTGAATTGCTTTAGAAGAATTTAAAAGATGCATAAAACAAACATGAATATTTCTATGTAGCATTAACACAATGTAGCATTAACACAATGTAGCATTAACACAAATGAAACTGCACCACAGAGTCTACTGAGGAGCGACTAACCTACTGCACCACACACCACCACAGGCTCTAATATATAATAATAATAATAATACTAATAATACTAATAATAATAATAATAATAAATGAGATATGTTAACGTCAACAGGAGTCTCATATCCAACATCGTGTCACAATCTTCAGCTGGAATATGAACGAGGACTCTCCTTCATCATCATCATCATCATCATCATCATCATCATCATCATCATCACCTCAACTTTACTTTTACGGCTAAAAATATCTCTTCAATCAGAAGACTCAGAGAGAGGAGAGGATCCTGTTTAGGGGCAGGGAAATACATAAATACTATATATATATATATATATATATATATATATATATATATATGTGTGTGTGTGTGTGTGTGTGTGTGGGAGCTGCTCTAAACATTCAGTTTGAACGTCATACTGTACCGAGCCACAGATTGGGCGGAGTCACGATTTCACTTTCAAAGGTGTACATGTCACTTCTTTTGGACTCTTGAATCATTCCTATCAGAGGGTTGTTGTTGTTGTTGTTGTTGTTGTTGTTGTTGTTGTTGTTGTTGTTGTTGTCGTCGTCCCAGGCAGAGGCAGTAAAACACAGGTAGGAGGAGTTAATTACAAACCCAGCAGATCTAAAGCTGGAAGCTGCTGGGTTTGTATATCTTCTAGTTTATGTTTTCAGAGAGAAGGTATTCTGTTGCCTTGGACCAGTTTGTGTTCCTCTGGGAACTCTGGGAACTCTGGGATTGTTGGAGGTTTGTTTTCAGGAGAGAAAAACCTTTCAAAGCCAGTCAGACGGATGACATTCAGGTGTTTTCTCACGGGTCTGTAAGTGTGAACGTCCCGTGAACTCACCCACGGAGCCTTTGGCGGCGATGGCCACGGTCTCCAGCAGCACCTGCACGATGCCGGCTCGGACCCGCGGCGTGTTCCTGTTGTTGGTGTCCAGGTGGTTCAGGACCTGCTGGATGACGTGGTGCGAGTGCTGCGCCTGCATGAAGACACAGAGGAGGGAGTGAGGCGGCCATGTTCACCACCAGCAGAAACAACAACGGAGATGAAGGCTGACGCTGAAGTGAAAGCAGATATTTACCTCCAGGAGGAACAAACTACCACAACTCACTTCATTCAGTCAGAACATGTCGGACTCTAAAAAGATGAAATGTTCTCACACTGTTGGGTGAAAACTCATAATCTGTCCATTGGGGGATTCTTTTTGATAAAAACTAAATCAACCATATCTCTGGTGAGAATACTACCAAATCCTAACGTCCTGAAGTCAATGACATGTTTACATAGTCTGAGCGCTTTAGTTTCCTCCAGACAGCAGAATGTTCCACTTCAGCCGTATAGACTTACATTTTATTCAAAATCATTGATTAAACTCTGACAAAATTATTTATTTCAGCATTAAAAAGTTACATTTTCTGTATCTTATTGCATCGTAACATATTGTAACATATTGTATCTGATTGTATTGTTACATTGTTTCTTATTGTATTGTCACATTGTTTCTTATTGTATTGTCACATATTGTAACATATTGTAACTTATTGTATTGTCACATTGTTTCTTATCTTTTCTGGTGAGTGAGAACTCGCTCACATGAAGTCAAATGGATATCAGAGGCTTTTCATCCATGTCGACATGTTCGGGACATAAAGAACTTCCTGTGGCAGAATTCTTACCAGCCAGAAATTATTAAAAAGGGTTTGAGCCAGAATATATGAGGAAGAGGAGAGAGGAGAGCTGAGGAACATGGTGATCAGCTGTGTTCTCCATCTGCCCGCCGAGGCTTCAGCGACGCCCGAGGCCGGACGACAGCTCGTCAACATGATTGACAGCTTCTGGAGCGAGATCCAAGAGCTGGGGGGGCGGGGCTAACAGAGGAAGGTGTGCTCCGATGTTAAACAGAGACACGCCTCTAAAGTCACGCTGCCGCAGCACAAAGCGGATCAAGTGGATCATGTGTGAGTACATGGAGTACCTGGATGGAGTACATGGAGTACATGGATGGAGTACATGGAGTACCTGGATGGAGTACATGATGATCCTGAAGCAGGACACGGCGAACTCGTTGGGGTCCCACAGGTGGTGGTTGTCCAGGTGTCTGAAGACAGAAGAAACAAAGCGATCAACATTCTCACCTGATGAAACCTCAAGCGATGGACCGCGGGTTCGATTCCCGTCACTTGGTTTCCTTCACGGGTCTTCAGTGACGGTGGTATATATATATATATATATATATATATATATATATATATATATATATATATATATATATATACCACCGTTTCCTTCACGGGTCTTCAGTGACGGTGGTATATATATATATATATATATATATCTATATATATATCTATATATATATAGATATATATATATATATATATATATATATATATATATATGTGCGTCTTATTTATATAAGTCTGTGTGTGTGTGTGTGTGTGTGTGTGTGTGTGTGTGTGTGTGTGTGTGTGTGTGTGTGTGTGTGTGTGTGTGTGTACTCACACCAGCACCGGCCTCACAGCGTTGTTCATGTTCCCGTACGCTGCTCGTCCCAGCAGCTCTCTGAAGCAGCTCTCTGCCAGCGCCGCCGGGTTCTCCTCTCCGTCCTGACCCGCCGACGGCGTGCTGGGATGCCCCGCCCTGCCGGGCAGGAGGGAGGGTCAACAACAACAACAACAACACAACACCGGGAGAGACTCATGCTGCACAAAGGATAACACCATGAGCTTCAGAGTGAGAGAGAGAGAGAGAGAGAGAGAGAGAGAGAGAGAGAGAGAGAGAGAGAGAGAGAGAGAGAGAGAGAGAGAGAGAGAGAGAAAAAGAGACAGAGAGAGAGAGAGAGAGAATAAACGACTAAAGACTGAAAATCAATCAATCAGCAGCTGAGAAACTAAAAGGAGAAATCAAATAAAAGAGAATCGACCAGCTTCAATCAGATAGGGAGGGGTGTGTGTGTGTGTGTGTGTGTGTGTGTGTGTGTGTGTGTCTGAGAAGCGATTAACAGAATCAAACGTCCTTGGCGTCCCAGAGGGTTTCCCTAAAGGTTTTCCATCAGGAAGCCTGCGAGACGCCGCCGTGGGGCACGCTGACCCGCGGCGGCGTCTTTAGGAACGACGTTGATCCAAAGCGCTCCTTGTTGTTGTTTTTATGTATTTATAGATGTTTTAACAATAAAAGCAAAACTATATATTTTTTCTCCTTCAGAGGCCAAATACTGCTCATCTGACATCATGACCACCTGAAGCTGAAGGTCATCTGACCTCATGACCACCTGAAGCTGAAGGTCATCTGACTCCATCCTGAACCCTGAAGTCTAACTCATTTGATCCAAACGTAAGCAGAAGGAAAGCTAACGCCGTGTGAAAGAAGAAGAAGAAAACCTTTTTTCATGAGCGAATAAGGGTGAAGGTCGTCCTCAAGGTGAGCACTTTGATGTGAGAGCTGCTCTCCACCAGAGAGGAGGCTCTGTGAACCAAGATCTGTGTTTCTATCAACCTCAAGACCCTCCAGAGCCTGGAGGGTCCCAAGATCATTTAGACCATTATGACCCTTCAGACACTTAAGACCCTGAAGGGTCGAAGGACCATTAAGACCCTTCATCCTTTTACCATGATCCTAGCCTCCCTTCCTCCCTCCCTTCCTCCCTCCCTTCCTTCCTTCCTTCCTTCCTTCCTTCCTCCCTCCACATGCGATGAGGAGGTAGAGAGAAGTAAGCAGGAGGAGAAAAAAACACACAAGGAGGATTTAAAGAAGGAAAAAAAGAAAAACGGGTCCAAAAATAGCTTTTTGTTCACATGGAAACCACCGGAATGAGGAAGGAGAGAGGAGAGGAGGAGAGGAGGAGAGAGGAGAGGAGGGGAGGAGGTAAGGAGAGAGGAGAGGAGAGAGGTTACTGGAGCAGAACCTTTATTAACTCTGTGATGTTCACCTCATGCTGCGTTCACACCAAAAGAGTTATGAATATTTGCAACAATTTGAGCGTGTGCATGTGTGTGTGTGTGCATGTGTGTGTGCGTGTGCATGTGTGTGTGCATGTGTGTGTGCATGTGCATGTGCATGTGCATGTGTGTGTGCATGTGTGTGTACCTGTCCAGGTCCTCGCTGTCCTGCATGTTGAACAGCATGGAGGGGATCAGCTTGTCCATGTGTTGCGGCTCCCAGATGATCGCCTGCAGCTCGTCGTTCACCGTCTTCCTCACGACGCCCTGCAGCCCTTTGATGCCGGCCACGCGGATCCTGACGCAGAACGCACAGAACCGTCAGAACCAACACCAGAATTAACCAGCCACCTGGTTTTTCACTTTCATGGAGCCCTGAGGGGTCCCACCATGGAGCCCTGAGGGGTCCCACGATGGAGCCCTGAGGGGTCCCACCATGGAGCCCTGAGGGGTCCCACGATGGAGCCCTGAGGGGTCCCACGATGGAGCCCTGAGGGGTCCCACAATCGAGCCCTGAGGGGTCCCACAATCGAGCCCTGAGGGGTCCCACGATGAAGCCCTGAGGGGTCCCACGATGGAGCCCTGAGGGGTCCCACGATGGAGCCCTGAGGGGTCCCACGATGGAGCCCTGAGAAAAACCCTGAGTCAAAGGTGAGCGGCGGCTCGTCCTCTCACCTGGTTCTGGTCTCGGCCTCGTCGTGGGTCGAGTGGCACATGGCGCTGAACTGGGACACGAAGAAGTCGTAGCGGCGGTGGTAAGAAGGCGTGTCCTCCTCAATGTTGGCAAACTTCACAAACTAGAGCGAGGAGGAAGAGGAGGAAGAGGAAGATGTAAGAATGTTAGATCATAATGAGATAGAAAGTATCCATGATTCATAACATAATGCGGGGAGAGAAGAGGGTCAACGTCTCTGAATAAAAAAGGAAAACAAGAAGAAGATCGAACAGACAAATTGAAATGTTCTGGGCTATAAATATACTCCCCTGCGTTTATGACTCACTCACACACACACACACACACACACACACACACACACACACACACACACACACACACACACACACACACACACAAGAGGGGAACAACATTAATTAGAAGACTGTAATCGACTAACAGAGTGATGTATCACTCTTTTCCTCTCAGTCTCAAAAGTTACTGTAGTTGGACTACAAGCTGTGGATCTGGAACAGCGCCACCATGTGAAGGTTCCTAAAGGTTCTCCTGAAGGTTCTCCTGAAGGTTCTCCTGCTTACCGAGTTGGTCCCCAGGACCTGCAGGTCCGGCTCTCTGGACTCCAGCAGCTTGGCCACCATCTGCAGGAAACTCTCCACGAAGGGTTTGATGCTCTGAGAGTGACACGCCATCAGCAGCTGGTCCAGGGCCTCCATGGCGATCACCACGTTGCTGCACACACACACACACACACACACACACACACACACACACACACACACACACACACAGGTCAATGGGGTCAGACCGGTTTGACCAACGGGTCCAATGTTTTATGCTCTGAGAGATAAGAGTGTGACTATAAGAGGTGAGGGGCGTGGCTACGAGAGGTGAGGGGCGTGGCTATAAAGGGTGAGGGGCGTGGCTATGAGAAGTGAAGGGCGTGGCTCTGAGAGTGGAGGGGCGTGGCTCTGAGAGTGGAGGGGCGTGGCTCACCCGTAGCGATGGCGGACCACGTCTCGGCTCAGCCGCTCGGCGAGGTACGCCCCGATCCGGTCCAGCTTCTCCGGAGCCGACACGGCGTAGAAGGTCAGCTTCTCCATGTCCGACTTACTGAGGCCGTCCTGAACGCAACACGAGGGGAGTGAAACCGGTGAAAGTAGACCCCAAAACAGTCACTGTTTCCATTTGTTTGTACTTTTCTAAGATCTACGCCTTCAGGAGGAACCAATGGGCTCCGAGCTGAAACACACACATTGTTGGTTTCTGTCTTTAACTGGAGGAAAACATCCAATCCTTTTAAAAACTCAATACTGCGACATCGAGCTGGATCTCATTTGATCTTCTCTAGTCTGGATTCAGGTCAAGACTCCAAGTCCTCGGTTCTGCTATCGCTGAGAGATAATCACACCGAACGAAGGTTAAAGGTTCTACAACTTCTTGTGTTTGCTGCTCTAGAAAATATATTTGTTTACAAACAAGAAAAATGAAGAAAACTTCATTAAATGTCTTTTTTTATGTCACAAAACGGATTCACATGAGTTCTAATACATGAAAGTATGAGAACGGTCTCTTTCCCATTCATGTCAGACTATGACATCACCACGTTCCCACGAGGCGCCGAGCAGAAAGAGGCGGAGCTAAACTCCCCACAGCGCGTTCTCAGCAAGCGATAATTAAATTGACGAGGTCTCGACCGTTCGAGCATTTCGATTTCCCAACGCACCCATTAGCTCCCACTAGAAACCTGGAGTAGATATGAGTGTGTGTGTGTGTGTGTGTGTGTGTGTGTGTGTGTGTGTGTGTGTGTGTGTGTGTGTGTGTGTGTGTGTGTGTGTAGCGGCTGGAGGAATCTCAAGATCGTCACATTTTCCTCCTTTCAGACGGACCTTGAACGCATCATAAGCGCTTCCATCAGAAAGAAAAACGACCCAAATATTAATGAACTCCACATTTAACCAAATAGATTCCATTGTTTTGGATATAAATCTTAAAAAGATGGGCGTTTTGTTCTTTCTGATGATGAAGGTCACTGCAGACGCGTTCCAGCTCGCTGCTTCTCGCCGTCAGAGAGGAGCAGGGCTTTTATTTTGAAGAGAAAAACGAGGCCACAGAGGGAAAAAAAAAAAAAACGCCCTGAAAGCGCTTTGGGGTTCAGAGGATTAAAGAGTCTGCGGAGCACAGATTACATTTTGTAATTATATTTGAATCTAGTTAGAGCCGTGAGTTCCATGTGAGGTTTGTTCATGAGATCATTTTGCCAGAAGAAGAAGAATAAAAATAAAACAGTCGGGTTTGCATCGCCGTCATAACTCCTCCACCACCAGGACTATGGACTCACTTCAGAAGCTAGAATATACAGAAAACACTTGAGAGACTTGTTAAAAAGTGCATATATATATATATATATATATAAATAAATAAATAAATAAATAAATAAAAGAGGTGCATCCTGCAGGAACTTACTTTGGGATCCTCGGGGAAGATGTTGTCCACCAGGCGTTTGTACCGCGGCCTCAGCGGCCCACAGCAGCCACACACTCCTGCAGAGACCACAAAGACCACGAAGACCATGAAGACCATGAAGACCACAAAGACCACAAAGACCACATAGACCACATAGACCACATAGACCACATAGACGCTATGATCAGTCACATTGACTTCATGTTGTAAACCGCCAAAATGTGCATTAAATAAAAGACGGGGAGACGCTCTGGAGGCAAAAGACTTTTAATCTTTATTTCTCTCCCAAACTCAACATCACCATTTCCATCTGATGAAAGACGTTTCTATTTTTTAACAGACAAAATAAATAATTATTGTTGCAGATTTGGACGCTTTAGGTCTTAATCTTTCTAAAGAAGCTGTTCTTTTACTCTGTGGGTTCGTTACAGCACCGAACAGAACCTTTAAAAAACTCCTTTTTGATGCTCAAACATACTCACATGTAAGGACTCAAGATGTGTGATGGAAGCAAAACAGAACCAAAACACGCAAAAATAACAATCTGAAACAAAAGCAATGTTCCACCTGGTTATCTCAAGGTTATTCAAGGTTATTCAAGGTTTCACGGCCGCGGTTCAGAAATTCCATCATTGATTGTGTCAACAAATTTAGGGAAATCTGCATAAGTGAAGATCATCTACCAACAGGAAGGCTTGCTGCTCGATGCTTCGGGAATCAAACCCACGTCCCCACGTCACTGTGCCGGTGGGAGGATTCAGGGAACACGAGACGGGAAATGTGTCGCACAGTAAAATAAAAACAGCTTTGAACGTCTTATTCATTCCCCACGAAGGCAACATCATGACAGCTTGACAAGTTTCAACCTTCACACGGGAAAAGGGTGAAGATGCATAAATGAATATGAAAACACACACACACACACACACACACACACACACACACACACACACACACACACACAGGCTTTTTTTCTATTTCCATCCTAATTATTCGCTCCTCAGCCAGTCAGGGGGAAAATTAAATGCTTGAGCAATTATGACTGAATATTTCGTTTAATACAATAATGTCTTTATCATGGACTTCTATACAACCAGAGGAGTCGCCCCCTGGTGGTCAGGAGAGAGAATGCAGCTTTAAAACATGAAGCATAGACTTCTATACAACCAGAGGAGTCGCCCCCTGGTGGTCAGTAGCTGCTATTTTTTTTAAATCTTGCATTCTGTCCCGTTAGATAAAACAAACGAATTCGCTAGATGCTAGTTACTAGTTACTAGATGCTAGATGCTGTATGCTAGATGCTAGAAGCTAAATGCTAGTTGCTAGACCTTCTGACTTCACACATTTGTCCTGACTTCGTCCCTCCACCTCGACTGGTTTGTTTGTGCAGAGAAACAGAGGTGACTGCAGCAGCTCTACATGCCGTGACGCCGCTCTGTGAGAGCAGTGAGGCTCTGAGCTGTGACGGAGGCCATGCATCAACTGCAGCGTCCGGCTGTCCGTCTGCAGAGAGGAGCTGCATGACCGCGGCGCAGAGATGGAGAGAGATTGCGGCGGTCACGCGGCCTGATGAATTACACCGCAACGAAAACCAACTCAGCCCGGCTGACGAGAGGCCGTTACCGGAGCCAGATCCATCACCGGCTGCGAGCCGGCAGAGAGGAGGGATGAAGGGATGAAGGTGTGAAGGGGTGAAGGGTGAGGCGCTCGCACAGACACCAAACGCCAAACACCCATGAGCAAACAGTGTGTGAAATGTGTGTGAACAGTGAAAAGTGATGAAATGTAGTATTTAAACTAACAATGAGGACTCAAAGCAAACAGTAAACCTTAATGACTCAAATGAATGATTCAAAGTGCTCCTGCAGGTAAGAACCCTGCAGATTCTTACCTGCAGGTAAGAACCCTGCAGGTTCTTACCTGCAGGAGGACGTACAGAAAGGCTCAACATCTTGCTCTACACACTGATATTCAACTTGAATGCATTTCACGTGTTTTAAAACCCGTGTAGGTTACTGGTCTAGAATTTGGGCCTCAAAACGGAGCCGTGGTCGGTGCCGACCTACCGGAGTGCAGCAGGCCGCTCCGGCCCGAGGCTCGGCTGTAGCTCGGGGCGGCGCCGGCCTCGGCCGGAGGGACGGAGCGGTACCGCCTCAGGACCCGGCGGCCCAGCTGGACGCAGCGCGGCGGCATGGCGGCGAGAGGACGGACGCTCTGCGGCTCAACGCGACGGCGCGGCGGGTCGGACTGCGGCGCTCTACGGAAACATCATCCGGCCGGCCGAGCGCCGCGGCGGGCCGACGCGTCCGTCATCGGCCGGGACAGAGGAGACGAGAGGCGGGCCGGGCCTCGGGCGGCCGGCGGCGGCTCGGGTTACCGGGCTCTGATCAGAGCACAAGGTGATCCCACACAGAGCGGCAGGCCACGCCTCCAACTGCAGCCGCCAGCTCAGACGCGCTGACGAGCCGGCGCCGTGCGTCCAGAGAGCAGAACCAGAGGAACCCGGTTCTGCCAAGTGAACGAGTGCAAGAGGAAGAGTCCACAGGAAAAGCTCTGCAGGGAGAGCGGCCCGAAGGAAACATCCGTTACCTTTTTATTGTTATTTTATACTTTTCATCACAATTTAAAATGAATTAAAAACTTATTTGAATTAATTTACTTGAATTGCTGCTCTGCCGACGTCTAAATTTATACTGCTGCAAAAATAAAATATGTGGTTTTGTTCTCTGTGTGGCTGCAGATCTGAAGTCAGCTGACAGAGAGTCAGCAAGGAAAACAACAACAACAACAACGAGGCTTCTATTGTGACTTTGTTTAATCAGAGGAAAGTTTTTTACTCTCTTTATGAGGAAATCTAACTAAAACGTCCTTTTAATCAGGAGTCTAGCTTGTTATGGCCTTAAACTACCTTAAACTACCTTTAACGTCTTAAACTACCTTAAAGCCTGAACTACCTTTAACACGGTGTTGTTGTATTGATACGATGCTCAGTCAAAATGTCAAATTTAACCTTTTAAAATCTGTGTTGTGATGTTTTCTTGTGTTGAACTCGTACTCATAGTTTATCAAATAGCAGGTAAATAAAAACATCTGGCCTTTGTGATTGTTTTTAACAGCCGTGGTTCTTCCGCGCTGCTGCTCTACTGAAGGGTAAATATCCCCGTTTACTTCTTCTTTCATAAAGTATAGGGAACCACTGCGTCCTGGACTCGTGCTGGACTCGTGCTGGACTCGTGCTGGACTCGTCCTGGACTCGTGCTGGACTCGTGCTGGACTCGTGCTGGACTTGTCCTGGACTCGTGCTGGACTCGTGCTGGACTCGTGCTGTCTGGCTTCCCCGTGAGCCTCGGGGAGTTTGTTCTTTCCCGCGTCACATGATTCACCAGCTGAGAGGCTTCAGAGGCCTCAGGTAGCGTCTGGAGCGCGCTCACCTTCACGGCCGGGCGGCGCTCTGCAGCGTCGCGATGACGGAGCTCTGAGCGGACGCAAGACTCCAGAGATGCTGGACCAGTTTCACGGAGGCGGGTGCAGCGCTCGGTGGGTCTCATTTAAATATTCATGACGGGGAGACAAAGGAAATGGAAACCACGCCGCATGAAATCACAGGGTTTAGGTTTCACAAGGAGGAGGAGGAGGACGAAGACGTCACGAGAAACTCGAGCTCTCTGGGAACGCTCAGGTGGGAAGTCTCGGACACCGAGACGCAAGGCTTACCAACAACCTTTTCTCAGGGTTCTTAGCGTTCGCTTCCTGAATCATTGTGATGCCTGATTGAAAAAATACTGCAACCAGTGAACAGGAAATGACCAAATTAGGACTGAGGCATACGTCTCTGGTGTCTACCTGTCAATCAAATTGTAGACCCGCCCTTAAAGCAGCTCCTGCTTAATGGTCTGTTTGAATCTAGAAGCACAGACTTCTATACAACCAGAGGAGTCGCCCCCTGGTGGTCAGGAGAGAGAATGCAGCTTTAACACATGAAGCATAGACTTCTATACAACCAGAGGAGTCGCCACCTGGTGGTCAGGAGAGAGAATGCAGCTTCAACACATGAAGCATAGACTTCTATACAACCAGAGGAGTCGCCCCCTGGTGGTCAGGAGAGAGAATGCAGCTTTAACACATGAAGCATAGACTTCTATACAACCAGAGGAGTCGCCCCCTGGTGGTCAGGACAGAGAATGCAGCTTTAACACATGAAGCATAGACTTCTATACAACCAGAGGAGTCGCCCCCTGGTGGTCAGGACAGAGAATGCAGCTTTAACACATGAAGCATAGCCTTCTATACAACCAGAGGAGTCGCCACCTGGTGGTCAGGAGAGAGAATGCAGCTTTACCTTTTGTGCCAGCAGTAGCATTATTAATACTTCAGCATCTTTAAGGTAGAGCAGAGTTAGTTCATCACTAACACTACATTTTACTCGATTACATGTGAACGCATCATGAGAACCTTATATTTTACCTTTGGGCAGTACTAATTTTTACCAAGCGGAGCCTGAACGCATCATAATGTAACTGAAAGGAATCGCTGCCTGTTAGCCGTTAGCGGTGGTGCTAACGCTACGTCTGTGCGGACGGACAGCGGGCCCGTTACACATCCTGAAGACACAAATGCATCAGTCGGGGTGGTGAGCTGCAGCAGCTGCTGAGGCGACTCAGCATGAGCTGCAACAACAACAACAACAACAACACGAGCAGCAACGAGCCGCCTCGCCCCCCCACCGGCTGCAGCAACGTGAGAATGACTGTGTGCCGTTTGGCTCTCCAGGTGCAGGCAGCTGATTGGACGGAGAGCGGATCAATGGCTGGACGGCACAGACCTGGACTCTGCTAGCCGGCCTTACTCTGTGTCACACGCACACACACACACACACACACACACACACACACACACACACACACACACACACACACACCAACTTAAAGACTCCTACCCGAATCGTTGTTCTCTGAATCCATCTTTTCGGAGGCGAAAGCTGAGGACGGCCTGTCAGATGGACCTCGACTCCTCTCTCCCTCCCTTTCTCTCTCCCTCTCTCTCTCTCTCTCCCCCTCTCCCTCTCCCTCTCTCTCTCTCTCTCTCTCTCTCTCTCTCTCTCTCTCTCTCTCCCTCTCCCTCACACACTGACTCTCATGTCTGACCTTGCAGTGTTTGTGTTTCCCCTCGCCAGCAGCAGCAGCAGATCTGCTGGAGGCTGCAGATGAAGCTGCACCGCCGACCAAGCGGCCGAAAACCTACTCGGTATGAGGTCACACTCACACACACACACACACACACACACACACACACACACACACACACACACACACACACACATACACACACAGAGTTGTGTGTGTTGGGTTGAATGTGTTTTAATCGTCCTGATTGGAGTGCAATTATGCAGATTGACTGAGAGCTGTTGAAGGAATTTAGGAATTAAAAAAAGCTCTCTGTGAGTGTGTGAGTGTGTGTGTGTGTGTGTGTCTGCTGTTGTGTAACTGTGTGTGTTCGTGCTTGAGCTTCAATCTTTGCGAGGACGAGTTTGGGGTTTTAGGCCTCGGGCGTGAGGACATTTTTAGAAAGTTGTTCATGTTACTGGGATACAGATGCATGCTGGGAGACAGATGCATGCTGGGAGACAGATGCATGCTGGGAGACAGATGCATGCTGGGAGAGAGATGCATAGACTTCTATGCAACCAGAGGAGTGGCCCCCTGGTGGTCAGGAGAGAGACTGCAGCTTCCACACATGGAGAACTGCAGGTTACTGCAGTCTGCAAGTCTCCATTAAACAGGTCTGCAGTGTCTCACAAGTGAAACAGAGACACAGTTTCCAGATGGCAATCAGAGAACTTTTTCCAGAAGAGGAACACAGTAAAGGGGGCGTTCCCAGCAGGCGTTCCCAGCAGGCGTTCCCAGCAGGCGTTCCTTCTGCAGCGTGAGCTCATCAGAGCTTCAGTCAGTGTGAGGAAGGAGCAGCGAGCGGCGGGATTGTCTCAGTAATGACTTAATTGAGGTGGTGAACACTTTGAGGATAATGAGAGCCTCCAGACCCCACACACACACACACACACACACACACACACACACACACACACACACACACACACACACACACACACACACACACACACACACACACACACACAGGTTTTTACTCCCCCAGGTGACATCAGCGTCTCAGTGTCAGTGAACTCAACTGGAAACGTTTCCTTTCGTTTCCATGAGATCAATAATTAATTTTCAGTTGAGAAGTTTAAGGAAACATTGATGAAGAAGTTTGTTAAGCGAGAGAGAAACTAAGGAAGTCATGGCGTCACATTCATGGTGGTCGTAAAGAGCAAGCCATGCGTGACCTGACCCGTCTTCATCCATTTTCACACACAACTTGTTTTCCTCATTTTTTTTTACACTTCTATTGTTTTTACATGCTAACTTTTTTAACACTACTTCTTTTCACACTACTTTAAAAAATCAATAAAAAATCACACTACCTTTTTTACATTTTCCCTTCTTTTTTTTTTACACACACACACACACACACACACACACACACACAGACACACACACACACACACACACACACACACACACACACACACACACTGTGATGCATCGGCCCATCAGGGATCGATGCTGAACGTGTCACATTACCGCTAATGTAATCAGCAGTTTACCACTGGGAGTAATTACAGAGCGGACAGGGCTGCAGGGGCCTGGAGGCCCCGCCCACAAGCCCCCCCTCACACACACACACACACACACACACACACACACACAAGCCCCCCCCCCCCCTCCTTTACACACACACACACACTCACACACACACACACACAAGCCCCCCCCCCCCCCCTCCTTTACACACACACACACACACACACACACACACACACACAAGCCCCCCCAGAGAGGGACACCTCTCATCCTACTGACTCAGTGAGCAGCTGTTACCTGCCAGAGCAGCTGGAGGAGGAGACATGCAGGGACCCACTGTCCAACTTTCCCCAAATAGAAAACACACACTGACACACACTGACACACACTGACACACACTGACACACACACTGACACACACACTGACACACACTCTTCGAAGCCCGTGTCTCCGCGCTGCGCTCCACTGGGTGTGTGTTCAACAATGAAGGGGTTAAAACCCTCTCAACCCCAAATCCGCCGGCGGACAGGATTAGCATGTTTTCAGAGCCTCCGTTAGAACTGTTTTACAGATTATCATCTTTCCGACGGTCTTTGAACACATCGTCAGAGAGAAGCTGCCATAGTGAGGATCATCAGAAACGTTTCATTCCTGATGTACGCGTCTCCTTCACGCAGCTGAAGGACCAGCAGTAAAAGTACACAAGTACTATCGGCTTCATTTTGT
The DNA here is from genome assembly GCF_023055335.1 of Clinocottus analis. Taxonomy (NCBI): domain Eukaryota; kingdom Metazoa; phylum Chordata; class Actinopteri; order Perciformes; family Cottidae; genus Clinocottus; species Clinocottus analis. Next base: position 20,791,564 of record NW_027175832.1, on the reverse strand, counting down.
AAAAGTACACGATATAGGTAGTAAAAGTACAAAAGTATTATTGGCTTTATGTGAAAGGAGAAAGTATTATTGGCTTTATTTAGTTAAAAGTGCACGAACACACACACACACACACACACACACACACAGACACACGGATTTCCTTCCCTCTAAACATGAACCTGAATCACTTTCTCTTTTAATCTCAAACAGATTGTACCGACCTCGACTGACCTCTAGTTCAAGGTCAATGTCTCATACACACATGTCGGCATTATTGTAACCAAGTGCTCCTCCTCAAGTACTTTACTTGAGTATTTCCATTTTACGATACTTTAAACTTCACTATACAAAATACAAAAAAGCGATATGTCTCACACTGAGGAACAACAACGGACGTATGTGTATTTATTAGTGACTAAAAAAAACAGAATAATACAATATTTTATAATAAAAGGATTAACGTTAACTTATAAACTTTGATGCTTTAAGTCCATCTGGCCGAAGCAATACTATACATATAATATATGTATATTGTATTATATTCAGGATGTGGTACATGTACTTCTACTCATGTACCCCTCTCCTCCACCTCTGGACCGAGCAATCAGGAGGCTGGTCTCAAAAATAGTTTTTTTTACAGAAGACCTTGAACGCACCACTGCCCAACTTCAACCCGTGTGTTGTTGTTTCAATGAGACCCCAAAAAATGAGCCACCGTCCCCCCCAGAAAACGACAATGAACGCAACACACGCACACAAAGCGCACACAGACACACACGTACACACGGAGACACACACACACACACACACACACACACACACACACACACACACACACACACACACACACACACACACACACAGCTTACCGGCTGGCATCCTGGCGCTAACGTGCCGCAGTTCCTCTGTGCGCTGATTGGTCCAGGGGGTTCAGTTAGCCGCCATGTAGCTTCTTCCCCGCTGCTCTGACGTCACACCTGGCATCGGAATTGACAAACTCGTTAAAACGCTCTCGAGAAACCCCGTTAGCGACACTCGTCTCAAACCGCCAAACCGCCGCCTTTACGTCACAGCCGAGACCCGCGAAACGCCGCGTGTAACGGCTAAAGCTGTGTGTGTCGGTGTGTGTCTGTGTGTGTTTCGGTGTGAGCGTGTGTGTGCGGTAAGTGTGCGTGTGTGTCCACAGGGGACACGACATTAAAGTGAGACATTCGTCGGGGACATACCTGTAAACAGCAGCAGGGCAGATTAACTCCTACACATTACTACAGTGCTTCCTGCTTTACGGTGACAGACAACGCGGAAGTGTGTGTGTGTGAGAGTATGTGTGTGTCTGTGTGAGTGCTGCGGCGGCGGCGGAGGTGCGTTCAGGGACCGCCGAGAGACGGCTAATTATAGCAGCCTGCAGTGAGGCTCATTATACTGCAGACTATGTGTTTTATCCGAGTACTTGTACGTGTAGAGTACCACAGGTTACAGATACAGGTATTTATGTGAGGGCATAAAATATATTATTTGTTTCTTTCATTGAAAATAATAAAAATATTTGTATATCAATTTTTTGTTTACTGTGTTTTATATATATATATATATATATATATATATATATATATATATATATATATATATATATATATACAAATAATAAAAATATTTGTATATCAATTTTTTGTTTACTGTGTTTTATATATATATATATATATATATATATATATATATATATATATATATATATATATATATATAAAACACAGTAAACAAAAAATTGAATACCTGTGTATATATATATATACTGTATATATACTGTATATATACTGTATATATAAGTTATTATATCCATTTAGTTTTACTTTATTTATATTGTAAATATAAATGTACTTAGCTAAAAATAAATGAATACATATAATACATTATATAACAAAACAATATGCTAATGTTAAAGTATTATTATTAGAATTATTAGAACTATCAGCCTGTGTTATTATTAAGTATTCTTATGATCATTATTATATGTATTAATACAGCTATTATTATTGTGAGCATTGTTGTTATTATTACCATTCTTCTTTAATTATTAATTGGATTCATTCATGTCCTGGAGTCGTTCCTTTATTGAATGGAGGGTCAGGTTAACGTGTAGTTCAGCGGGTTGACATCACACATGCTTCACTCGTGTTGCACTTAATGTTGTTAAGGCCACTGGACACACACACACACACACACACACACACACACACACAGTGAGTGTAATGAAGTAAACAGAATGGCTGCGACACCACTAATGACGACACAAGGGAACATGTTGTCAAATAGTTCCCCAAAGAGGCCCAAGAATGAAAGTGTGTGTGTGTGTGTGTGTGTGTGTGTGTGTGTGTGTGTGTGTGTGTGTGTGTGTGTGTGTGTGTGTGTGTGTGTGTGTGTGTGTGTGAGAATGTGTGTGAAAGTGTGCGATTGTGCTTTTTAAAGCTTTTAGGACCTTTGCTGCACCGTCCGGCGGCCTGAGAGCTGATTAACGGCTTTGGCCCACAGATGGTCACATGACTGTGATGACTGACAGATGGTCACATGACTGTGATGACTGACAGATGGTCACATGACCGGCACCACGCCCGGACGTAAGATCCCGTTTGTGTGTTTACTCTAATGCAGCGACGCCCACGAGTCATAAGAGTCAACAGAAGGACTGGAAGGAGCTTAAACTGGTCCTGAACCAGTCAGTGTAGTCCTGGTCCTCTAAAGTCTCAGTGCAGTCCTGGTCCTCTATAGTCTCAGTGTAGTCCTGGTCCTCTATAGTCTCAGTGTAGTCCAGGTCCTCTATAGACCTAGTAAAATGAGAGCTTTTCTAAAGGGACCCTGGTGCTGTCGGACCATCAGAATCAACACAAAACCAAAGACCTTTAAGGAACTTTTAGGAACATTAATATTGTTGAAGCAGCGAGGTGTGTAACTGACTCCCACATTGGCCGGCATAGCTAAGCATTGAGCAATGAGGTTGAGCAATTGAGGTTGAGGTGCAACTCCTCCAACGTGTGACTGTACTACAGCCCTTCGACCACTAGGGTGGAGGTTGAGGAGCTCAGGGATCCTCTCTGAGAGTGGAAAGACATAACCGTAGAGATAATAAATGCATGAGGCTGTCGGGTGCATGGTGTCTGAGTGGCAGGCGTCCTAATTAAGGCCTGTTAACGTACAACACATCATGTTGGGGCTTTTAATCAGGACCACGCCCACGGCAGCGGCGTGGTCCGCCTCGCTAAGCCTTTAAATCCAGCTTAAAGGAACAGCGCGACATTCTGCAGAAGATCAACAGCACTTTCATGTCCGTGCGCCTCTGAAGCTCACTAATTACCACGTTGCATCTTGTTTGTTTAATCCACAGACTTACACACACAGACACACACACTCACACACCCAAACAAACACACCCACACACACACACACACACACACACACACACACGTGTGCCAACTGAAGTCTATGCTTCATGCGTTCAAGCTGCATTCTCTCTCCTGACCACCAGGGGGCGACTCCTCTGGTTGTATAGAAGTCTATGCTTCATGTGTTAAAGCTGCATTCTCTCTCCTGACCACCAGGGGGCGACTCCTTTGGTTGTATAGAAGTCTATGCTTCATGTGTTAAAGCTGCATTCTCTCTCCTGACCACCAGGGGGCGACTCCTCTGGTTGTATAGAAGTCTATGCTTCATGTGTTAAAGCTGCATTCTCTCTCCTGACCACCAGGAGGCGACTCCTTTGGTTGTATAGAAGTACTTCTTCAATACAGTATGATGGTCATTTAGAGTCAAACAGACCATAAAGCAGGGGCCGCTTTAGGGGCGGGGCTATAATTTGATTGACAGGTAGACACCAGAGACGCATATGTCACTCCTCCTTAGTCCTAATATGGTCATTTCCTGTTCACTGGTTGTAGTATTTCTTTGCATGTATTAAAGCTGCATTCTCTCTACTGACTGACCAAAATAAGTACAACTGAAACATAAAAAATACAGAATATAATTTCAGGGTCTCTGAACAGTAAAATAATATTTATTTATGGTCACGTTTCATTCACAACGCAGGAGGAACCAGCAGCAGCCTGAAGCCAGCGAGCTCGCTGCAGGAACTCGTCTCCAGCCGATCGAACAGGAAACATTGGACTCTTTTCTCAGGAGGCGACGTTCAGAAGCTCCAGTCTGAAGTTCTGCTTTTACATCGCTCAGCAGATCGGTGACGTCACGGCCGACGAGGCGAGGAAACTCTGCAAAACCGTGAGTCACCCTCCAGAGGGAGGAGACGGGGGAGAGAGAGAGAGAAGTTGCTGAAGCAGCCGGGTGTTTGATCCCTGCAGAGACTTCAGAAGCAGGACGTGGTGAGACGATGCCTTCAGGTGACTGTACAGACAGACAAGGCAGTGACGAGCATCGATGGATAAATAATAAATAATAAATGCCCTGAAGTAGAGAAAGTTGTCTTTCTTTCTGTAAACACTGATGGGAGGCAAAAAACAAACAAATCTTTTCTGACATTTATGTTCTTCTGTCAACGAACTAAAAACATGGCTGTCATTTGTCAAGTGACATTTTGGAAACATGGTTTTTCACAACAGGTTGTGTTTAACACGAGTGGAGCGAGCCAGCCGTTGCTTTTCATACTACGGTTTTGGTGCCTTGAATTTGACATTTTGGTCGCCGCCATTTTTGTTCTTAGCGAGCCAGGTACCGCGGACATAGCAAACGCTTGTCACCGGCTAACACTAGCTAGCAGGAGGTACCATGGGCATAGGAAACGCTAAGTCTCCAGCTAACACCAGCTAGCAGGGTTATGATTCACATTACCTGTGATATTATCCCTCACTATCAGAGCTTCGTTACAACCCATAACGTCACTAACTGCTCTCCTCGGAAGAGTACAAAACAAAATGGCGACGACCGTAACCAAAGATGGCGACAGCCAAGTCCTTCAACTCGAGACTTCAAAGCATCAGACCGCTTCTCATGAACATGAGTGCAAAGTATGAAACGCTCCTAACTGAAAACAATCGATTCGTCCCATAAGTCCTGTGAAGTGGAGGAGCCCACAGAGCGGCGGCACAATGGCCGACAGTCCGTCAATACCAGAAGATTCTCCCCCGGCGGCTTTCCATTGACGGCGCTGTCTGCTGGAGTCGGGCGAAACAAAACAATTAAATCAATGAGCGATGTTTTCCCTCCTTCTCCTTTTGAGTCCTCGCTGGTGTTCAGGTTCTTCCTCTCCGGCGAGCGGCGGCCGCCGGCGCGAAGGAGCCGCTTTGATTCCTGGTCCCGGAGCTCGTTGACATTTATTTCACAAACACTTGACATTTGGAAACGGTCTCCGTGTGTGAGCGCTGTGGGGGGCGCACTTGTAAAGGCACCCCTTCCTCATGCACACACACACACACACACACACACACACACACACACACACACACACACACAGGCCGGTGCCATTAGCAGCCTTTGTGCAGAGCAGCTGGATGTTGGGACAGTTTGAGTCCTGATGATCTTTCAGAGGTTTTAACGTAGTGAGCAGCAAAAGTTTCCTGTTCATTCCAGTGATGAGCAGCAAATTCATGATCGACACCCGTGAGCAGATATGACTTTTATATTTTATTTCCCCGGATCGCTTCTTGTATTTAAACTTTAGCGGGGCCAAGACCCAGACTCCATCGAAGTCTATGCTTCATGTGTTAAAGCTGCATTCTCTCTCCTGACCACCAGGTCGC
>NW_027175832.1:20725841-20778341 GCF_023055335.1 Clinocottus analis | reverse complement strand
AAGGGACTAATATGAACGTTGTTTATTTTAATTGCTCCAGAATTCAGACACAATACTTTGTCTCCGATGGTCTCCTTGAGGATTTAACAATACTTCAATATGTTGAGAAGGAACTTGTTTCTTTGAATTGTTTAATTGGACCTTATCGGGTCCAATGGGCTTCCATCAGATCATTGCTGTTTTGCAGCTCTGGGTCGGGGTTGATGGTTCTGGTGTCGTGTTTCTTTCTGTCACAACTGAAACCTGGAGGACAGCAGGAAGGGAACTGAAGTCTGGTGTTTCACTTGGACTCTCCAGTGAGAATGAAAAGGTTCTGGGCTCGCGTCCCCTTCCAGGTGTCAGTCATCAGTATTCCTTTTGTCTTCGGGCCAACCGGATCCAAACTGAGCGGCGGCACGATGCTTCAAACCGAGTCGCACCGCAAAGCCAACAAAGAGCCCAGCTCCCCTTCGGCTCTTTAGAAGAAGAAGAAAAGCTGTCTTACTTTTAATTGGCCCTCCATCAAAGAGACGAGTCTTCCCGAGAAACACGGAGTCCTTTTAATTCTCTCGTTAGCTTTTCAATTACTAAGCAGCGCTCCGACGGGAGACCAGTCCTTTTATACGGAAATGAACCAGCAGCGAGAAGTAAAGAGGGTCTGCTGGAGCCTCCTGGTACCCAGACCAGAAGTGGAGACATTCAGCTTTTACTCCCACGGGGCTTTGGGTCCATTGGGTCCAATGGGGTTTGGGTCCCATGAGGCTTTGGGTCCATTGGGGTTTGGGTCCATTGGGGCTTTGGGTCCAATGGGGTTTGGGTCCAAAAGGGCTTTGGGTCCATTGGGGTTTGGGTCCATGGGGTTTGGGTCCATTGGGGTTTGGGTCCATGGGGTTTGGGTCCATTGGGGCTTTGGGTCCATGGGGGCTTTGGGTCCATTGGGGTTTGGGTCCATTGGGGCTTTGGGTCCATGGGCTTTGGGTCCAATGGGGTTTGGGTCCAAAAGGGCTTTGGGTCCATTGGGGTTTGGGTCCATTGGGGCTTTGGGTCCATGGGCTTTGGGTCCATGGGGTTTGGGTCCATGGGGTTTGGGTCCATTGGGGCTTTGGGTCCATGGGGGCTTTGGGTCCATGGGGGCTTTCGGTCCATGGGGGTTTTGGGTCCATAGGCTTTGGGTCCATGGGGTTTGGATCATTCTGACCTTTGAACTCTCCGATGGGAGGCATTGGGGTCTTCACTCTTTTTTTGCTTTTCATGATGTCACTGGAGTTAAATCTGCAACTCCTCCAAAAAGTTATTTAAATAAATTTATTTTGCTTCGTCAATACGTTTAGGAGATTTTGTCTTTTTTTAAAATGTCGACTGACTTTATGTTTATTGTACATTTTGTCTCTAATTCTTGGTAAATTAATAACACAAATACAGGCGGGGAGAGGGGCAGTCTGTAACCATAACTGTACATAAGATGTTCTGAATTATTATTATTAACAAGATATGAATTGAATGTTAATTTCATTCATGCTGGCTGCAGCGCTGTGTGTGTGTGTGTGTGTGTGTGTGTGTGTGTGTGTGTGTGTGTGTGTGTGTGTGTGTGTGGTTCTTCCTCTTCACTTCATTTGCTGCTTTAAAGGAAGCGTCTCGGTTCCCTGTGAGACGATGAGTCAGCGCTCGGTTCCAGTCCAGCGACACGACCTCCATGCTGGAAACATCAGGAGACTTTTCTTCTTCTTCTGTTTCTTCACTTTACTCAGAACGTCATCGTCAAGCTGTCGGAGCTCCTCTGAGTCTCATACTTATTGTTCTGCACCGAGACGCCAAAGCAACGTCTGAACACCAGAAAAACGACTTCAATGCAATAAATTTGAGCGCAGCATCGCTGAGATGATCCTTTAACAACTCACAGAAATGTGAATTCCTCTTCATCATTTTCTTCATTCTGATTGAAGACAAAGTGAAACCCGTTGTGTTGCAGTGAGTGAAGGCAGCAGGATGTGTTCCCTCAGCAGCTTCAGCTCCAACGCTGAAGTTATCAGCGATGAAACCAGTTAAAGTTGCATCACATCCGGAGTTTGGGGCGGATTAAAGACACACATGCTCTCTGCAAAGTGGGATTAAAATCCCGTAGCTCTGCAAACTGAGATTAATGTAAAGCTGCCTCGGTGTCGCTGCAGCGGGCGAAGTGTGTGTCGTCCGCTCGGCCTCACACACACTCTCCTGTCCGGCGCTGCAGATCGCCGCCGCAGAGATTTACGGCGCAGATGTTTTGTCTTTCGGCCCTCGGTGTCACGTTCTGCTGTCACCCCCCTCCCCCCCCCCTCTCCCCTCCCCCTCCCCTCTCCTCCTCCCCCCTCCTCCCTCCTCTCCTCGCCCCTCCCCCTCCTCCCCCCCTCCCCTCCCCCCGCCGGGCGGCGTTTATGGGGCAGCACGCAGCGACGCTGCAGCCATTTTAATTATGTGGGCCAATAAATCTGCTCTGAAGACATAATGTCAGTGAACAAAAGACACAGAGGCTGGAAGACGAGGAGCTCGTGTTTCAGCGAGTTCTTGGCTGGTTTAGCGCAGCTGTACGAACCCCAAAGCAACAGTGTTGATGTGATTTAATTGCAATAAACGAATAAAAATGATCCAGAAAGAACCGCATGAGGATGCAGGTGTGTAAAAGTCTTCATTCATGCTCTGACAGGTCTGTCTTCAAGAAGACAAGCAAATAACTCTTGAAACGCTTGTTTTCTGAATGGAGTTTGGTTGATCGCTGCTAGGCTATGCTAACGTCGTAGCCGTTTCCTCTACACAGTCTGCCTTTGTGTTTCATCGCATCGGGCCTGAACGCAGCTTTAACCTCATGAACCCAACGCTCTGTTTTTCTCTTCTCCAGAAAATGAGAAATGTGTTTTTTCAAAACTGAAACGATCTCCTCATCCTCAGCTCAGACACACAATGCAATTTAAAAAAACTCAAGGAGTCATTTTGGAGCAATCGTGCTCAGGGCGGAGCCAGGGCCGGCCGGTTGGTCCTCACGCTGCGATCAGGACGACGGCCGAGTGGTTCGAGGGTTAAAGACAGAATTTAGGGCGATGAAGACCAGCGGAGCAAACCGAAGCTCTTCCTGCTCTTCGTCATCTCAATTCTGCTAAAAGCGGATTAGCAGAGCGCCGCGCTCTCCTCTGATTGTTTTTAGGAATGGAAGAGATTCGTTTGGTGACATATTGCCATGTCTATTTCTGTGAGGAACGTCCCCCACGAGTGAACTTCATCAGTCATCCTGAAACTCGCTGCAGCAGCCGGCCGCGAGGAGGACGAGTCACCGCCATGTGAGCGCCTCCCTTCTTTAATTAGAGCGTTTAAAAACAGCAACAGAGCGCTGCTGTCTGCAGCTCGATGGCTGCTGCCAGTTAACCAAATCCATCTGATGCACCGACCACGAGGAGTCATGAGCTTCAACCCCACAACAGGAACGCAGATTGGATCTCTGATTTTACAAAGAATTGTTTGGTTTCTTCCAATAAATCATGACATCAACTATTTCTCTATGAATATCAGCCTTTCACTAAGAAAGAAGTGGAAAAAGAGAAGCGCTAAATAAGAAGTGAAGCCTGGCTGACATTTAAATTTGGTTGATTATCGTTTTCACGCAGCGTTTGTCGCCTCAGATGTGAGAGTTCATGAATTCCTCTGATCCGCTGATCCAGGTCGTGTCCCAGCGGGACGCCGCCGCCGCCAGAGCGTCGAGTCAGAAGCTCATTCGGTAGTTTTCCTGACGAGAGCTCGAACTAAAGGACGACTTCCTGTCATGTTACTGCACGAAGAAACGAGACGGCGGCTGAGCCTCGATGTTTGAAACAAGCAGGAAACTTTAAAATGTCTCCACATCGTACTTTAAATTAGCAGAAACTAATTAAAACCTTTAATCAGAGATGTTTTACGACTTATTATTAATTAAATCAACAAGTTTTTAGTTTAAATGTAGAAAGTGAAGATTCTCATCACCAGAGAAGAATATTGGACAAGTAACTGTATCAGGCGACTCCTCTGGTTGTATAGAAGTCTATGCTTCATGTGTTAAAGCTACATTCTCTCTCCTGACCACCAGGGGGCGACTCCTCTGGTTGTATAGAAGTCTATGCTTCATGTGTTAAAGCTGCATTCTCTCTCCTGACCAGCAGGGGGTGACTCCTCTGGTTGTATAGAAGTCTATGCTTCATGTGTTAAAGCTACATTCTCTCTCCTGACCACCAGGGGGCGACTCCTCTGGCTGTATAGAAGGTCACTTCCTGTTCACTGGTTGCACAATAACTACCTGATGTCTTCTTCTTATATTCAGTCTATGATTATAATACTTCTTTATGGTGTTGTCGGCTGTAAATAAAGATGCAGACGCAGCAAGTCAAGAAATTCCAGGTTCCTTCATTTTGAATCTCTTGTCCAATAGTTTTTGTCCTTTCACGTCTTTCTGCTCGCCTGTTCGCCATTTTGCTGAGTCAGGAAGTCTCTGCATGTTTACAGACGGAGCCGTCAGCTCTTTGAAGGAAAATCATTTTGCGTGCGAGGTATAGAAGAGGCGACGTCTCGGGCCAAATATTCCTCCATCAGCAGTTCAGTCCGTCTGAATCAGAGTGAAGCAGCCGGAGCCCGGTGGTGCGAACCCCACGTTCACACACCGTGCCGCCATCTTACTTCAATACGGATCAAAAGCTTTAATGACCACTTCATGAAAAGTCTAAAACTTTTTCTGGTGAACTTTTAAAACGCTTGTTTTCTGAATGGAGTTTGGTTGGATGGACGCTCGGCTGTTATTGTGTTATATTAGGATGAGATCATACTTTATTATACATACACAGTCAAACAGTAAAAAAAACAGTTAAGAGGAATATAATAGCATTATTAAATATACAGACTGAATAAAAACGAGTAATGAAAAGCAGATGATGAAGGTCATTAAAGTGTTTTGTGGTGAACTGAGAGCTCAGCTTGTTACGCAGCCTGGCAGCAGCAGGAAGGAAGGACTTCCAGAGTGAGGCTGCATGATGTTAAATGAACTTTGCTTCTACATTTCATGAACAATCCTGGAAGATCAGCGCTGCGACGGCTGGACTCGTTTCCTTAAACCTTCAACAGGTGTAAACTTGATAACATTGTGAATCTAAACTCTATGAAACCAGGTTCAAGTCCCTCACGCCAACTTAACTCACCTTCATACGTTTAAATAGACACAAAACTGGTCAAAGTCCCTGAACCTTCTATCTGGATTATGTGTTAATTAAATGGACACACACCTGTGTGCTAATGGGGTGTTGAGGAGAGGATGATGATGATGAGGACCAGGAGATTATTCTTGGTAAGTAGGTGGACGTGAGGAAGAGGAGGAACCTGAGGAACAACTGGGCCGTGAAACAGAGTTACCGGATCAGTTCTGCTGTGCGTCCGTCAGGATGAAGGAACGTTCTGTTCCAGGATGAAACCAACGAGTGTTCCACAAACATCAGGTCTGGTTTGATGAGACCAGCGTCTGAAGCATCAGTTCTGGTTCTGGAGCCGCTCGTCTGGACCAGACGGCGGTCGGACCGATCGACTGGACTCACGTTTTAAACGTCCACACGGGGAGGAGACACGTTACATTCAATTCATCAAACTGATGATTATTAATATTAAAGCCGCATTAGGACTCAGTCTGCTGCTCCTGTGAGTCACGTAACGTCCCTTCAGTCAGCTCACCTGTCTGGCACCTCACCTGGACCCCAGGTGCTCCAAGAGCCTCGCATACAACATGTCTTCCTGTTGCAGATGACGGGGGGAAAACACAACAACTTACAGCTCAAACAGACTTCTATACAACCAGAGGAGCCGCCCCCTGGTGGTCAGGAGAGAGAATGCAGCTTTAACACATGAAGCATAACTTCTATACAACCAGAGGAGTCGCCCCCTGGTGGTCAGGAGAGAGAATGCAGCTTTAACACATGAAGCATAACTTCTATACAACCAGAGGAGTCGCACCCTGGTGGTCAGGAGAGAGAATGCAGCTTTAACACATGAAGCATAACTTCTATACAACCAGAGGAGCAGAGACTATATTTTCGAGAGAGCATCCTAGCAGTGTTTTGTGTTTGTTTTCGTGTGGTTGTGTAGCTCCGTGTGTCGTTGTGTGTTTTCTCCTCCTGCAGCCGTCACTCCGGGTCGAGATGCGAGAAAATAAACTAAAAATAAGCTCAGAACATTGTGTGAAATCAGACTGCAAATCCTGTTTGCTTTTGCAAATTACTATTGGTGTTTAAAGACACACACAACACACACACACACACACACACACACACACACACACACACACACACACACACACACACACACACACACACAGGAGTGTCTGAAGGCTCATTAAGAGTCTGTTTCTGTCTGCGTTGGTTTGATGTGTCGTCGCAGAGACGACATCCTGTCCTGGAGGTCGAAAATAGCTGCTTATTAACTGACTCCTCCTCTCACACACAGACACACACACAGACACAGACACACACACACACACACACACACACACATGCATGCCACATGCTTCTTCCCACATGCTCATGGGTTCATGAACGCACCGAAACAATTTGCCTCCACACAGATGTGACTCATCGTTCACTGACAGGGAACCTTGACTTATCAATAACCTGTTAACACACACACACACACACACACACACACACACACACACGGTTCTTTTCACACCTGGGTTCACTAAAGCTGAAGTGCTTCCTCTGAACAACCTTCACGCTCGCGCTGAGAGCCAGAAACTTCTTCCTCAGAGTCTCGGTGTAAACATTTAGTTTAATTCAGTAAAAACACAAAGAGACGAAGAGAGAAGCTGTGAGAACATGGAGGGTAAATGTCCTCAGAGCCCCGCCCACATTCACTGATTGACAGGTGATCAGGGCGCTTCGAGCCCTCCGGCAGGTCTTCAGGCTCACTGGAGCTCGACCTGGAGGGAGTCGACTCCTCTGGTTGTATAGAAGTCTATGCTTCATGTGTTCAAGCTGCATTCTCTCTCCTGACCACCAGGGGGCGACACCTCTGGTTGTATAGAAGTCTATGCTTCATGTGTTAAAGCTGCATTCTCTCTCCTGACCACCAGGGGGGGACTCCTCTGGTTGTATAGAAGTCTATGCTTCATGTGTTAAAGCTGCATTCTCTCTCCTGACCACCAGGGGGCGACTCCTCTGGTTGTATAGAAGTCTATGCTTCATGTGTTAAAGCTGCATTCTCTCTCCTGACCACCAGGGGTCGACTCCTCTGGTTGTATAGAAGTCTATGCTTCATGTGTTAAAGCTGCATTCTCTCTCCTGACCACCAGGGGGGGACTCCTCTGGTTGTATAGAAGTCTATGCTTCACGTGTTAGAGCTCTATACGCGCAGCAGGTCACATTGTGCACATATGTTTGATTTAAATTGTTTGATGCAGTTTCATGAACTTTGAGGGTCGAGAACAGACAACCTGAATGTGTATTTGACATTTAGAAGTGAACAGTGACGTCATCTCTCTGCCGGTAGTCGGAGCTTCTTTCCCGTAACCGCTGAGCGTTTCCTGCTTGTTGGTCCACACATGACTCAAGATGTTTAAAGGCTTTGCTCTAATTCACTTTGGTCTCTCCGCTTTAACAAAGTCTGATTGCATTTTGGCTGAACATGGATCCAGAAAAAACCTCAAACTCAGCAGGTTTGAATTAGCGGAGCTGCGGCTGTCGGCCAATCAGAGCGCAGCGGCGTTCAGGAAAGAGCATGTGAGGAAAACACCGGTCGCTTTCTTTTCCCCATCTTGAGCATGTCGGACCTCTTGGACGAGGACCTTTGTGAAGCCGTCATTAGAGTGGCAGATGCTGCTTTTCCCAGCATGCAACACAATCCATAACAATGGCAGTATGCTAATGTCGTCGTTAGCATACTTTTGTTTGCTGCATTTTGAGTACATCATGCTAACCAATGACTCATGTTATTCCATCCAAAACCTTCACTCATAACTGAATAAATAAATGTCAATGTAAAGCCTCACTTCACACACACACACACACACACACACACACACACACACACACACACACACACACACACACACACACACACACACATACAGGAATATGTGGTTAGGAGACCAATGTGACGTCTCACTTTACAAGGACACACATACACACACATGATGAAAGTCAAATACAGGTATAGACACACACACACACACACACACACACACACACACACACACACTCGCACCATGCCTCCGGCGTGCCGGTGGCGCCGTGTGATGTGCAGGTGAGCGTGGCGGCAGCAGCAGCAACGCGTGACCATCAGACTGCTGCAGACGCTCTTTTTCCCAGCATGCATCTGATCCGTCAGATAAAAGTGACAGAATGTAAACAGCACATTTCCTCCTTGAAGGAAGGAAAACCTTCCTGCTGCGATGTGGATGCTCTGAACCGGCCTCACCGCTGCAGCTGCTGCTGGTCGAGACCTCGTTTACATCCAGACAGTTTACTGCTCCAACGGCGAAGACACATGACACCTGACACTGCCTGATACTACACGAGTACTACACGAGTACTACAGGGATACTACAGGGATACTACACGGATACTACTGGGGTAGTACACGGGTACTACATGAGTACAACATGGATACTACATAGATACTACATGGATACTACATGGAGTACTTTATGGATACAACATGGAGTACAACATGTATACAACAGGTAGTACATCATGAATACAACATGGAGTACATCATGGAGTACAACATGGAGTACAACAGCATGGAGGCCTCTGATTGGCCGAGCCGTGCCGGAGGCCCGACGGCGTCAGGGACAGAAACTAAACGCAGGTTCCCGTCTGCGATCCGTCTGAGCCGGCCAGCGCTTGTCCTGGTTTCCTCCTCGCCGCGTTGCCGTGACCTTAATCTGAAGTATCGCTCCCTGTCGGGATCACAAGGAGTCTCTGGGAGTCTGACCCACATTCAGAGTCAGCAGGAAACAGGACTTCTCTCCTCTGAGTTTCCACTGCGTTGGTTTCTGCTGCGCAGCCTCGCCCAGAAGCATTTATCTGTGTAATTATTAACCTTTATTGAACTAAAGGAGGGTGACTGAGCTTTCAGCCTCATTTTCCACCGCCTCCCTCCTCCGGTTTGAACCAAAGGGAAACGAGCTGGAGACCTTTTGAAGTGAGGACAAATCCCGCCTGATGGCAGACCAGCCGCGCCAAACATGTCGACATATGTTGAAGAAAACATCAATTATCGTTCAGGTTCGCTCATCAGAAGCATTTTGACATTCTGGACGATGAGGTCATGTCCTCGCTGCTCATCAGGTTACGCTCGTGTGCTTCCTGCTGCTCAGACCAATAAACCAGGCGGTTGCTTAGCTTCTCACCCACAAGTGTAAAAAACAGCTTCATGTTTCCCACTTAGCGAGAACCAGGAAGCCCTTTGACCTCCAGAGCACACACGGCGAGGAGAGGAGGTCCAGGGGTCGAACACACAACCTGCTGCACCGTCCATGATCTACAGACGATCAGAGCTTCTATACAGCCCACTACACACACACACACACACACACACACACCGCAGCACGGTGTGCAGGTTATGGATCCAGAGGGAGCAACGCAGCTTCACTTGGGAAGAACGTGCAAACACAACACAACAACTGAAGCAGTGTGTCTTTGTGTAGCAGGCGCGTGTTGTGTTGCTTCCTGTGGACTCTCTCGTCCTGCAAACTAAAACATGAAGGAACGTTTTACGAGTGTGTTGATGACGTAAAGGACGGTTCTGCCATGAAGCAGGTCTGGATGGTGTACCACGTGTATACTACTCACTATGTGTACACGTGTATACTACTCACTATGTGTACACGTGTATACTACTCACTGTATGTACATGTGTGTACTACTCACTGTATGTACATGTGTATACTACTCACTATGTGTACACGTGTATACTACTCACTATGTGTACATGTGTATACTACTCACTATGTGTACATGTGTATACTACTCACTGTATGTACTACGTGTATACTACTCACTATGTGTACATGTGTATACTACTCACTATGTGTACACGTGTATACTACTCACTGTATGTACCACGTGTATACTACTCACTGTATGTACACGTGTATACTACTCACTGTATGTACATGTGTACACTACTCACTGTATGTACCACGTGTATACTACTCACTATGTGTACACGTGTATACTACTCACTATGTGTACATGTGTATACTACTCACTATGTGTACACGTGTATACTACTCACTATGTGTACATGTGTATACTACTCACTATGTGTACATGTGTATACTACTCACTATGTGTACATGTGTATACTACTCACTATGTGTACACGTGTATACTACTCACTGTATGTACTACGTGTATACTACTCACTATGTGTACACGTGTATACTACTCACTGTATGTACATGTGTATACTACTCACTATGTGTACACGTGTATACTACTCACTATGTGTACACGTGTATACTACTCACTATGTGTACATGTGTATACTACTCACTATATGTACATGTGTATACTACTCACTATGTGTACATGTGTATACTACTCACTATGTGTACATGTGTATACTACTCACTGTATGTACATGTGTATACTACTCACTATGTGTACATGTGTATACTACTCACTATGTGTACATGTGTATACTACTCACTATGTGTACATGTGTATACTACTCACTATGTGTACATGTGTATACTACTCACTATGTGTACATGTGTATACTACTCACTATGTGTACATGTGTATACTACTCACTATATGTACTACATGTATTCATGTAATGAGCTGTAACTCTGTTGATCTATGAAAATCACAAATATTGTATTTGTGATTTTGGACCATATAAACTGAATTGCATGACTGGAGGCGTCTGGCTGGTTGTGGGTTCTGGTTCTGGTTCTCTGCAGTGTCTCCTGACTTGGACCGGACCTCCGGCCAGCTGACGGACATCATCTCTGGTCCTGTGACAAGTGTTTTCTTCTTTTGTCTGATGATGAACAGATGAGTTCCCGGCTGTCCGGCGGTGGTTCTGCTGGACGTCTGGTCCTCACGGTTCTTCCAGTCTGTCGAGTCGCGGCAGCAGGAATGAAGTGGGAGCGGTCGTTGATTATTCACCGTGAAGTGGAGCCGCTCCAGATGACATCATCGCTAACCGTCTGTCTGGCTGCTGCTTGAGCTTCACACCAGCGATACGACGTGGAGACGCTCTCTTCCTTCAGCCGGGGATCTGGAAACTTTCACAGCTTTTGTAGCAGAAGACGAAGAGCGTCCTCGCTTTCTTTTCATATTTCATGTTGCTTTCCAGTCTTTATTGCCTAATAAAATAGGATATACAAAAATAATCCTTTATTAATCCCACAGCGGGGAAATTGGCAGGATTACAGCGGCAGAGTGAGAAATACAACGAGACACAAAAACACAGATATGATTCAATAGATTTTTTAAAAAAGGTCAAAATACAACATAATCAGAGTGGTTAGATGTATATTAATGCAAGTATGAGGGAGAAAATATGAAGTGTATTGCTGTACATATGTTGATAATAATACGGACGTTGCACATAAATGAATACATTTTCTTTTCCTTACTTTCTTCCTCCATCTTCACTCTTGACTGGATCATTTTGTTGCTTTTGCAGACGTGTAAGTTATTATTTTATGGCTCTTTTTGGAGAATATTCCTTGAGCCTTAGTTAAACTGTTGGAACCTCAAAGGACTCAAACACAAAAGTAAAGTAAAGTAGAATCAGGTCCTGCAGCTTGTGACCTCCAGCCGGGACACATAATGAGAATAAAAGCTCCTGCAGAGCTAAAATAAACGTCCCGCGTCTCGCTCCATTATTCAAGGTAAGACCTATTTCCTTGAGCCGCAGGGCTCGGCGAGGTGGAGGGACGCGGCCTTCAGCCGGCAGGTGACTCGCCCTCGTTAAGCTCCGCGCTCCTGAGCCGTCCTTCATCGCTCTCTCTTCTCATGGCGACGTGGAGATGATGAGCTGTCAGCGGCCGGTGAGGAGGGGGGGGGGGGGGGACGACACCCTGAAATGAGCGGGAAGAAGCAAACGGGGCTGTGACATTTTGATGACCGCTGGGAGCCGCGCAGATAATAATGCAGGAAGCCTTTATGCCACAGGAAGAAGGAAGAAGAAGGACGAAGGACGGCTTCACCTCAACAGTACAAAGACAATTAAATGTTCTGTTTATTACAAAGTAAATGATACTTTTGTAACATAGTAAATGCTACAGTTGTAGCACAGCAGCACATGAGCTGAGTTCTGAGGATCCGTATGAACCTTCAGGACATGAAGCCTGTCTCATAAGTCCAGCGTAACAATGAAGAAGCGTTGGATGTGAGGACGGCGGTTGAAGACGATAAGCAAGCTTTCCGTGTCTCTTTTGACGTGATGTCATTACTTTATCTGAGGTTTCATTGCTTTGCGGTTCCTCCGCCGCGTCGTGTAAATCAACATCGTTCATCCTTTCCTGCATTTCATCAACACAAATAAAGACAAACACTCCGTTTCATTGGAACATGCGAGGGTTTTATTCTGCCAACATGTGTAATAATAGAGCGGAGGCGCGTTTGCACCTCGTCTCCCCTGAAGCGACCAGCGAGCTGCAGCTTTACACATCCAATGTTTCCCCCTTATCGGTTCAGGAGGACACATAAAGGACGCGGCCGTGACCGCGCAGTAACGCTCAGCTTCAGTTTGGGGGAAGGATTCCAGTAAGTCTCCTTTCTGGGGATCAGCGGGGAAAAAAAGAAGAAGCTCGAGTGGAGACACGGCCGACGGAAAAGAGGTAAAAATAGACTGAATAGCAATGAGGCAACTTCCCTCCCGCCTGCAGCCGCGCGGGAGTCCAAGTGAGGGCTGGCTTCCCCTCACGAGGACCTCTTGAGCGGCTGCAGGTCCACAGAAGCATCTCTGCTCCTGGAGAGGCCTCGGAGAGAGGAGCCAAAGACAAGATGCTCAGCGGGAAGGGAGGGGGGGGGGGGGCGCCACACACATGTCCTCCTCCAATGTGCTGTCTACATTTTGGATGACACTCTGAATTAATCTGAATTAATCTGGTTTTAACCAGAGTCCCCGGGGCGAGCCGGTGAGTGGAGATGTTGTGAAAACCTCTCCGGGAAAGCTCCGCTTTCACGATTTAAGTCCAAGTTTACCGTCCGTGTTTAATACCTCGGATTACAGTCACCGTCACGACGACGGCGGCGTGAGTATAGTTTACAATGAGTGATGAAGATGATGCTCTTAATGCTGAGCAACACAAAGAGCCGCATGATGAAGATCACCGGCACGGACCTGAAGTCTGCAGCCGGAGAACTATGAACAGCAAGAGGAGAGAACGCAGCTTCAACACATGAAGCATGGGCTTCTATACAACCAGAGGAGTCGCCCCCTGGTGGTCAGGAGAGAGAATGCAGCTTCAACACATGAAGCATAGACTTCTATACAACCAGAGGAGTCGCCCCCTGGTGGTCAGGAGAGAGAATGCAGCTTTAACACATGAAGCATAGACTTCTATACAACCAGAGGAGTCGCCCCCTGGTGGTCAGGAGAGAGAATGCAGCTTTAACACATGAAGCATAGACTTCTATACAACCAGAGGAGTTGCCCCCTGGTGGTCAGGAGAGAGAATGCAGCTTCAACACATGAAGCATAGACTTCTATACAACCACAGGAGTCTCCCACTACAGTTACTTGTCCAATATTCTTCTCTGGCGATGAGAATCTTCACCAAAGTGTTGCCACACAGTTTGAGGCAGACGTTGGTCTTAAATGTCATGTTTTGAATGTTTTCTGTATTAATAAGATTTAAGGAGCCGAGACCAGGAAGAGGAAAGAGAAATATTTGAAGGAAAGAAGGTGAAGTAAGAAGGGAAATGGGGATAAAGGGAAAGAGGAGAAGAATGGCGTGGGATGGGGAAGACGGTGAGGATGAGGAGGCAAGAGAGGGGAGGTGGCACACACACACACACGCGCGCGCACACACACACTCACACACACACACACACACACACACACACACACACACACACCAAGGCGTCTGTGACGTCAAACCGGAGCCCAGCTGACTCGCTGTCCAGCCTCGCGCTCTCCGCACATCAGTCCTCCACGCGGCTGCTGCTGCGCCGCCGTTCAACCCGCCGAGGAGGAGGAGACGAAGAAGAACGAGCCGGCTCACGGGAGGAACCGAGGGAGGGCGAAGGAAGAAGGAAAGGAATGGAAAGGAAAGGAAAGGAGGCTCCGCTCTCATCCTCGCCCGCGTTTTTGGACACACTTTGCACGGACACGAGCCGCTTGTCCTCGCGCGCTGAGATTCCGGGGCTCGAGCTGTGACGGAGCATCTTTTGTGAGTCTCGGCTGGCTAAGCCCCGCCCCCTCTCCTCAGCCAGGTGTTGCGTTCACGCGCGAGCCCCCTCGTGTCGCTGGAGAGGCGCGAGCAGGACGCGGAGCTCGCGCACTTGACTGTGATCTCCTGTTCGCGAGCCTCTCGAGCAACAACAAGTTGACCAATCACCACGAAGTCCTCACGCGCGAGACCACGCGCACAGGAACAGGATTCTCCTCCCGGATTTTCACCGTTTCGCCTGTTGACTTTACCGGATTTCTCTTCTCGCCAGCGCACGGGGGCTCGAGCTGCCGCGTGGACACGCGGAGCCACGGTGCGTGATGATGGTGATGGTGATGATGATGATGATGGTGATGATGATGGTGCACGGTTAGTCTGGGAGATGCTTTTCCACTCGAGTCGGATTTACGTGCCGTTTCTTCAGTGGAATCGTTCGCGTGACGATGACCTCCAGCCGCGCGCTCTTACCCCGCGCCGCGCGCGCCGCGCTCGCCGCACCCCCGGTTCGATGCGCACGATGAGGACGTCGACTCCCCAACACAAATCGATGAGATAACTCTCAACCGGGAGAGAAAAGGGAAGGGGCGAGGGGGTAATAACAACCGACACAACCGACAGAGAGGACACAACAGCGGCGATGGAGCTGTCCGAGGTCCGCTGCTCCAGCGCGAGCGAGGAGCTGTACACCATCAACAAGACCCCGAGCGGCGGCGGCGGCAGCAGCGGCGGCAGCAGCAGCAGCGGCGGCGGCAGCAGCAGTAGCGGCAGCAGCGGCAGCGGCAGCGGCAGCAGCGGTAGCGGCGGCAGCGCGCGACCCAAACGGCTGCTGTGGCAGAACGCGGTGCGGCACATCACCGAGCAGCGGTTCATCCACGAACAGAGCGGCGGTGGCGGTGGCGAAGGCGGCGGCGGCGGCGGAGGGGTGAAAGACGAGCCCTACGACCCGAGCCAGGACGCGCGCAAGCAGTCTGCGGGGCGCGCGTCGGTGGGGGACAACCGGCACAACAACGGCGGCACCAAGGTGTTCCCGGAGCGCGCCAGCAGCGACCTGGGCTTCCTGCAGATCGACTGCGGCAGCGCGCCGGCGAGCGGCGGCGACTCGGACTTCTTCCTGAACTGGGGCTACACGTACCGGGGCGTCATCTTCCCGACGCTGCGCAACGCCTTCAAGTCGCGCGACCTGGAGCGGCTGTACCAGCGCTACTTCCTGGGCCAGCGGCGGAAGTCCGTGGTGGTGATGAACCTGCTGGACGTGGTCACCAAGCTCACGCTGCTGGTGCTGCACCTCACGCTGGCCTCGCGGCCTATGGACCCCGTCAAGGGGTCGCTGCTGGGCTTCTTCACGGGCGTGGAGGTGGTCATCTGCGCCCTGGTGGTGGTGCGGAAGGACACCACGTCGCACAGCTACCTGCAGTACAGCGGCGCGGTCACGTGGGTGGCCATGGCCACGCAGATCCTGGCCGCCGGGCTGGGCTACGGGCTGCTGGGGGACGGCGTGGGCTACGTGCTGTTCACGCTGTTCGCCACGTACAGCATGCTGCCGCTGCCGCTCACCTGGGCCATCCTGGCCGGCCTGTTCACCTCCGGGCTGCACGTGCTGGTGCAGATGCTCATCTCCCAGAATGCACCGCTCTCTGCCAACCAGGTAGGAGCTCACCTGTGGTTCTCCTCTCCTTGGTCTCATTCCCTCACTTCCTTCCTCCCCAATTCTCTGCTTTTCCATCGTCTTTCACCACCTCCACCTCTCCTCCACCTCTCCTCCACCTCTCCTCCACCTCTCCTCCATCTCTCCTCCACCTCTCCTCCACCTCTCCTCCATCTCTCCTCCACCTCTCCTCCATCTCTCCTCCATCTCTCCTCCACCTCTCCTCCATCTCTCCTCCATCTCTCCCCCATCTCTCCTCCACCTCTCCTCCACCTCTCCTCCATCTCTCCTCCACCTCTCCTCCATCTCTCCCCCATCTCTCCTCCACCTCTCCTCCATCTCTCCTCCATCTCTCCCCCATCTCTCCTCCACCTCTCCTCCATCTCTCCTCCATCTCTCCTCCATCTCTCCTCCACCTCTCCTCCATCTCTCCTCCATTGTCTTCTGCTCTTTTCCCCAAATCCTTCCTCCTCACTCGTTTTCCTTCTGACTCCCCCTAATCCTCTCCTACACACACACACACACACACACACACACACACACACACACACACACACACACACACACACACACACACACACACACACACGCGCACACACACGCACAAAGACACAGTCTTTTCCTCTTCTTCCTCCTCTTCTCAGACTTCTCTTTAATCCTGCTCTCCACACCTCTCTTCTCTTTTTCCTCTTCCTCCTTCATCTCCTCTTCCTCTTCCTCTCTCTCCATCCTCCTCCATTCTCCTCGCTTCTCTTTCATCCTCCTTTCATTTTTCTCCTCCATCGTCTCTTTATATTCGTCCTTCACAAACTTCCCATCGTGTAGATCTGTGTGTGTATGTGTGTGTGTGTGTGTGTGTGTGTGTGTGTATGTGTGTGTGTGTGTGTGTGTGTGTGTGTGTGTGTGTGTATGTGTGTGTGTTTGTGTGTGACTGTGATTTATTTTGTGAACATTTTCCAGTTGTGATGCTGAAACGAGGCTTGTTGTTGTTTTTGTTCTCGACTGCTGAGGTTTCAGCACCGCGAGCTGTCCAACACACACACACACACACACACACACACACACACACACACACACACACACACACACACACACACACACACACACACACCAGCAGTCCCTACTGGTGTGTTATAATCATAAACCAACAGTTATGTTTGGACAACAACAACGTTCAGCAACATGTAAAACATTCATACCGTGCACACAAAACAACAGACTGCTTTAAACTGTGTGCAAACAACAACAACAACAACAACAAGACAACAACAACAACACAAAGCAACAGATCTGTTTCTTTCGATGGAGACTCTAAACACCTCACAGTGAGACCAGTGAGCCGCGTCTCTCACGTGTTCTGCTCTTTGTTGAAGAGCGTTAACGTCATGGACTCAAATATCACACGCAGGAGATCATGAGAGTGAACCACACACACACACACACACACACACACACACACACACACACACACACACACACACACACACACGCTTTGTGACGACAGTGTTTTATATATTTTTACAGATCAATACCAGTTGTGATATTTGATGGATTCAAACACGACGGTGACTCAGCTGCTTTCATGAAGCTTCTAGACTGTTGAAGTGATATATATATATATATATGTATATATATATATATATATATATATATATATATATATATATATATATATATATATATATATATATATATATATATATATATATATATATATATTCAGGTCACTTCCTCAAACTGTCAAGAAGTTTTCCAGTGAATGAATTTAAAGGTGACACAAACGTTGAGTCATGAACTTTGACCCGTGTGGTTTCAACATCGTTGCGGCTGATTTGAGGATTTTTCTGATTCTAAATTTGGCAGCAGTTGCAGAGACGTACAAAAATTGGCAAACTAGCACTGGCTGTTAGCTTGCGAGCTAAGTAGCACTCGCTGTTAGCTCCTCGCAAGCTAAGTAGCTCTTGCGGTGAGATCCTCTAGAGCTAAGTAGCGTTCACTCTTAGCTCTACAAGAGCTAAGTAGCACTCGCTGTTAGCTTGCGAGCTAAGTAGTGCTCACTTTTAGCTCTTCAAGAGCTAAGTAGCACTCGCTGTTAGCTCCTCAAGAGCTAAGTAGCTCTTGCAGTGAGATCCTCAAGAGCTAAGTAGCGCTTGCTGCTAGCTCCTCGCGATCTCGTGCTGTGGCGCCGTTGGAGCGCGAGTAAACAGCGGCTTATTAGCTGTTGTGGCTCGTTATTGACAACTTGGTCTTTAAATGTTGTAGCAGCGGCGTGTAAGAGGTCTTATGACACACATTGTACGGTGATAAAGTAGTTTGTGAGTCCTGCTCGCTGCTTCGCTGGTTCTTAGTGTGAAGGTGGTTCTTTAGTGTGAAGGTGTTGTGTGACAGGAAAGAGACGCCTCCTCTCGAGGCGAGAACACACTCAATGAACTCACTAAACACGGTTCAGACTGAGCAGCTCAGACAGAAGGAACAGTGAGAACCAAACAGTTTAGACACCCGGAACAGCTGCATCCACCCGGCTGCGTCTCCTGAGGCCCGCCGGCTCCATGCCGGCTACTGCCGGCTCCATGCCGGCTCCATGCCGGCTCCATGCCGGCTACTGCCGGCTCCATGCCGGCTCCATACCGGCTTCTGCCGGCTCCATGCCGGCTTCTGCCGGCTACTGCCGGCTCCATGCCGGCTACTGCCGGCTCCATGCCGGCTCCATGCCGGCTCCATACCGGCTTCTGCCGGCTCCATGCCGGCTCCATACCGGCTACTGCCGGCTACTCCCATGTAGTGCCGCTTCCCTGCCACCTCTCTACTGCCTCCCTGACGGCTACATGCCGCCTCCCTGCCGGCTACTGCCGCCTCCCTGCCGGCTACTGCCGCCTCCCTGCCGGTCCGCGGCCTTTGTCTCCAGCACGCCGAGGCTTCAGTATCGGCTGAAAGCCGTCACGCCCGTGTCCTTTCCTTTCTTGGCCTCCTGGAGCCGGGGCTCCGGTTCCGTGGAGCTCTTTGTGCTGAAGTCTTTCAGCCTTCTTTATTATTTCACCTGAACGAACAGGAAAATCAGGAAATACCAGATCAGCTTCTGCTGGTTTATGGTAATGTTGTTGTTGTAGATGAAAGCATTGTACACGCCAACAATGGCAACGCACACACACACACACACACACACACACACTTCAAGGTCAAACTCGGCTTACCTGCAGCGCGGCTGCACCGAGGAGATAGAGGAGGAGAAATTGAAAAAAGGGCAAGTGTTGATTCATAAGCAGGCTGCATGCGTCTCAGGGTCTTGAAACATTAACCCTCTGGGGCCTGATGGCATTTACTGCATTTCACATCATTTCGTAAATTCCCTTTTCTTTAAAGTAATTTGCGTATGAGATACATACACATGTGTTAATATGAGATACATACACATGTGTTAATATGAGATACATACACATGTGTTAATATGAGATACATACACATGTGTTAATATGAGATACATACACATGTGTTAATATGAGATACATACTCATGTGTACATGTGTGTTACATGTCGGGTTACGGCGGTGGAGCTCATACATGCAGGTGTTCAGGAACATTCAGGGGACGGAGATGTAGACAAAATATAAAATATTGGCATTAATGGAGGAGGCGCAGTGAAGCAGTTTGGAACGTTGACACAAACTCTTCAGGCGTCTTCTGTGACGGAGAGGCGGTGTGACTCCATCCTTTACCTCGCTTCTCTTGCTCCTCCCTTATCTGGCGTCATGCGGTGGACCTCCACCATCTTGCCGTTACCAGACACTGCACTCAGCCGCTCTCAATATTTAATGAAGGATCAGAAGCCTTTTCAGCTTTTTCACGGCTGAGTTTTTAGTTTTTTCCGGTGACGTGTTTCTTGTTGCTCTGTGACCTCTGAAAGCATTTTCACAAAATTTGCCGGAGACGTAAAAGCTTCTATGTTTTGTGTCTCCTGTCGCGGGTTAAACCCCCGAATGCTGGCGGGAAATAAACACTTTTCATGCGTTTGGAAATCAGCGAGCGTTATTAAAACTTAACCCAGAAGAGAAAAGTGTCTTTTAAAGGTGCTGCAATAGGATGAAAGCTTCCTTCAAATGCGTTTCCTTCTCGACGCTCCATGCGCTCGCGTTTGGACGCTCTTGGTCCCCAGAGGACGTCTGCTCCTGACCTTTCCTCTCGTTGCTGTTTCACGGCCTTTGGTGCACACATGCATGAATGTTAATGATCTCCTGCGCTGGTCTGAGGGTTATCTCCAGGCCTGGAAGAGCGTCGTCGTCCTGTGAATGTGTTGTGTTCAGGTTCTCTTCAGTCTTCAGACGTTGAACTTGTTGCTCTAGTTCTGCTCTAGTTCTGCTCTCTGGACGCTCCGTGTCCTTCAGCGCAGAAGAAGTGAAGGAAGTCTCTCTTTATCGTCGCTGCCAAAAGACGTAAAACAAGAGAAGATGAAAAGGATTCAGACGCAGCTGTTCAGCCACCGAGGAGTGTTTGACTCCTTGTTCATGTCTGAGAGAGTTACAGTACAGACACAGAGCTACTGACACGGAGGTACTGACACTGAGCTACTGACACTGAGTTACAGATACAAAGCTACTGACACTGAGCTACAGACACACCACCACTGACACTGGAGTACAGTACATACACTGAGCTACTGACACTGAGCTACAGACTCAGAGTAGTTACAGACCCAGAGTTACAGACCCAGAGTTACAAACCCATAGTTACAGGCAGAGAGTTACAGACCCAGAGTTACAGACACAGAGTCACAGTCACAGACACAGAGTCACAGACACAGAGTTACAGACACAGAGTTACAGACCCAGAGTTACAGAGTTACAGACACAGAGTTACAGACACAGAGTCACATACACAGAGTCACAGACATAGAGTCACAGACACAGAGTCACAGACACATAGTTACAGACCAAGAGTCACAGACACAGAGTCACAGACACAGAGTCACAGACACAGAGTTAGACGACAGCGTCTGGCGCTCTCTCCAGGTGGAGGCTCATGTTTCTTTGTTGTTGGAGCATCACGTGTAAACATCCTGAGCTTCAGCATTATTTATGAAACATGACAGCTTCAGCCTCAGAGAACACGGAGCCGCGTCTCTGCTGGCGTCCGCTGAGCATCGCTGTACACAACAACACGCTCTGTTTGTTTGTTGTGAGCGCTCTCCTGTGTTGACCCCACAGATTAAACTCATCGTTTGTGCTGTTGGAGTCTGGAACACATTGAGAGGTTTTAGGCTTAACGTGAGGGTGATTTCCAGCTTATTCTTCACATTGAGGATGATTTCAGACGGGATTACCTCCCGGCTGTAATCTATTCATAGCGGCGGGCAGCAGCCAGCGGCGCTCCTCTGGGGTCGGCTTTTAATGAGATTACTTCTGGATTACTGTTATCTGTTTGAAATGTGGAGGAAAAACCAGCAGGTACTCTGGAAAGTGAACCGACGGCTTCTGTGTTCAACTCCTGTTTGACCACCTGGAAAAGATCTGAGCTGCAAGACACATCGTCTTCTTCATTTCAAAACACTTTTTTTACTTTACGACTTTGCCAGAGTCTGACATCTTTTAGAGAACGACGGCTGCTTTGAATTAGATTTATGTCGTCAATATTTCCATCATCAACACAGTTTTTCTCTTATGTGTGAACAAAATAATATTAATTGGGTTTTATATATTTATACATTATAACGTTATTGTGATGCGTTCAAGCTCTATTTAGTAAAAAAAACTGTTTTAGTCTGAGGTGAACTATTCATGATGCGTTCAAGGTCTATTCAGTAAAAACTAAGTATTATAACATTAGCGTGATGCGTTCAAGCTCTATTCAATAAGTTAAATTACAACATTAAAGTGATGTGTTCAAGCTCTATTCAATAAAATAAGCTATATTAAATTATAACGTTAGCATGATGCGTTCAAGCTCTGTTCAGTAAATCGTTATAACGTTGCTGTGATGCGTCCTCTATTGGTTTCCGTCGGGTTCAGCTGTAGCAGAGCTTGTTGGTTCAGGACTCCATCATGAGTTCTGTCTCCGTGGGTGAAGCTCGCTGCTCGGCAGCAGAAGTCGGCGCCGCTTCCAAAACGCTGGAACCCAAACGGAGCCGTTTGACACCTGCCAATGAAAACTGCCAAGCCGCCTGTGAATTTGCCCCTGGGCCCCGTCTTGCAGGTTGACACCCTGGTATTACACAACAACGACTATCTGTCATGTGTGATAGGATTCTGCCAGCGGGAAAAAACCATTAGCTTTCAGGAAGTGTTACAGAGACATCGCGGCCAAATGCGTCCTCGGCAGCGAGGCTGAGAAGTGGCTCCTTCCTCTGGAAGTGCACTTCCACGTGTGATGCTGCAACCTCCCATGCAGAAGCTGTTTATAGCGCTCGCAACTGTAAACATGAGGGAAGAATCCATAAATCCATCGTTTACGCTCAAGTCAGTAAACATGAGCGCTGGAAGAACCTGAACGAGCAGCTTGTCCTGATGTGTTCACATGTCAACTTTAAAACCTGAATGATCCAGTTGTTTTCACATTATTGTGAAAATACATATTAGAGATAAGCTTCTAGACTTCTATACAACCAGAGGAGTCGCCCCCTGGTGGTCAGGAGAGAGAATGCAGCTTTAACACATGAAGCATAGACTTCTATACAACCAGAGGAGTCGCCCCCTGGTGGTCAGGAGAGAGAATGCAGCTTTAACACATGAAGCATAGACTTCTATACAACCAGAGGAGTCGCCCCCTGGTGGTCAGGAGAGAGAATGCAGCTTTAACACATGAAGCATAGACTTCTATACAACCAGAGGAGTCACCCCCTGGTGGTCAGGAGAGAGAATGCAGCTAACTGAGCCATCTCGCTTCTTTCTCATGTCTGTTGAGAGTCTACAGATCAGATAGTGGCTGATACGTCTTGTTGTTGTTGTTGTTGTTGTTGTTGTTGTGGTTGTTGTGGTTGTTGTTGTGGTGTTGTGATGCTGACTCGAGCAGACGGGTGCAGAGGGAGGATGCTATTAGCGATAGCAATAAATCAACCTTATAAAAAAATATTGGTAAAGCTTTTACGCCGCGAGCGAGGACTTCTTGTGCATTCGGTCATCAATCCATCAGAGCTGTTTACGCAGAGTTCCAACAGTCATGGAAACCTGGAACATTTATTAATGGATATTTCCAGGCCTGGAAAAGACCTTGAAAACACAACATCCCAAAGCAATGAGAAAAGTCATGGAAATGTGTTGTATTCATATGTTCCTGCTGCTTCTGTTCAGAGGACCAGGACTACACTGAGACTACAGAGGACCAGGACTACACTGAGACTATAGAGGACCAGGACTACACTGAGACTCTAGAGGACCAGGACTACACTGAGACTCTAGAGGACCAGGACTAGACTGAGACTCTAGAGGACCAGGACTAGACTGAGACTCTAGAGGACCAGGACTACACTGAGACTCTAGAGGACCAGGACTACACTGAGACTCTAGAGGACCAGGACTGCAGCGTCTCCTGCTGATGACATTCAGCAGCTCTGGCTCGCTTGTGTTCTGGTGTTGGAACATATTGCAGAACCTCTCAGCTTGCAGGCTGCTGTCAGACACGAGCTGTGACGCCGCCGCTCGTCCAATTTACACGTTCAGGCTGAGAGGAAACATGCGAGCTGTGATTCTGGAGGTGATCGGCTGCTCGCAGGCTGTCGAGTGGAAGTGTGACGAGGCCGTCAAGCCAGCTCGTACACAAATAACGTTGTTGTACCCCTGGAGGGGGGGGGGGGGGGGGGGGGGTTATATAAAACTGTGAATCATAGCTTGTTTATGTGGAAAAAAAGCCACAAAATTGCCGGATTTGGATTTATTGAACACAATAAGTGATATTCAAGTGATCAGGAGAGAGAATGCAGCTTTAACACATGAAGCATAGACTTCTATACAACCAGAGGAGTCGCCCCCTGGTGGTCAGGAGAGAGAATGCAGCTTCAACACATGAAGCATAGACTTCTATACAACCAGAGGAGTCGCCCCCTGGTGGTCAGGAGAGAGAATGCAGCTTCAACACATGAAGCATAGACTTCTATACAACCAGAGGAGTCGCCCCCTGGTGGTCAGGAGAGAGAATGCAGCTTTAACACATGAAGCGTAGACTTCTATACAACCAGAGGAGTCGCCCCCTGGTGGTCAGGAGAGAGAATGCAGCTTTAACACATGAAGCATAGACTTCTATACAACCAGAGGAGTCGCCCCCTGGTGGTCAGGAGAGAGAATGCAGCTTTAACACATGAAGCATAGACTTCTATACAACCAGAGGAGTCGCCCCCTGGTGGTCAGGAGAGAGAATGCAGCTTTAACACATGAAGCATAGACTTCTATACAACCAGAGGAGTCGCCCCCTGGTGGTCAGGAGAGAGAATGCAGCTTTAACACATGAAGCATAGACTTCTATACAACCAGAGGAGTCACCCCTGTCGTCGTGGGAACTCAATAAGATGGTTTCATATCTCTTTTCCTTCACTCTGTCGATGACTTTAGATTCTCGGCTCCAAAAACAAAAACCTGAGGATCGTCTCCGCTGAATGACATCAGACATCGCCATGGTAACGAGCTGCATATATAGGTCACATGCCACGGGATTCCAGTTTGGGGCGAAGAGCCGAGCGGCGTTCGGGAAAATGGAATTAAAGAATAAAAAGTGCTTGAATGCAACTTGAATGCAGCTGCAGAGGCTCAGACGCCTGAGAAACTGCTTCTTATGGTTTTAATACTTTGTCCAACTCAGTTATATATGTTATATATATCATATATGTTCTATGTGTTGTATATATTATATATGTTATCTATGTTATCTATGTTATCTATGCAACGAGCCGTCTCATTGCAGCTTTGATCCAGTTAACTCACAGACTGCAGCAGCACGGAGACACAACACGGAGCTTCTCTTCTTTCTCTCCTGCAAACATCTCAGTGATATTGCATCAAATATTAATGGAGTCCGTCTACACATCGTCACACTTAAATGAAATATCTTCTGACGCGTCGGCGGCTGGACGTCTTCATCCAGACGGTGAAGACGAGTTCATCTTCCGTCCTCTTCGGCATCTCGGAGCCGCAGAATGAGGAAGACTGCTGAGCGTGCAACAACAACAGTTAGGTTTAGACAACAACAACAACAACAGCAACAACAACAGCAACAACAACAACAGCAACAACAACAACAACAGCAGCAGCAGCAGCAGAGATCCTCCGTGAGTTAGACACAGGCGTCCTGGTGCTTTGAGGGAACCGATTTGATGTAAATGTTGAAGCAGCGTTTCTGTTCTGGCTGTCAAGTCATTTTACTGCTTTACTTATTAAACACTCCTCAGTCTGTCTCTGGTGACCCAGTGCTACATCTGTCTGGTGACTCAGTGCTACATCTGTCTGGTAACTCAGTGCTACATCTGTCTGGTGACTCAGTGCTACATCTGTCTGGTGACCCAGTGCTACACTTGTCTGGTAACTCAGTGCTACATCTGTCTGGTGACTCAGTGCTACATCTGTCTGGTAACTCAGTGCTACATCTGTCTGGTGACTCAGTGCTACATCTGTCTGGTGACTCAGTGCTACATCTGTCTGGTAACTCAGTGCTACATCTGTCTGGTGACCCAGTGCTACATCCGTCTGGTGACTCAGTGCTACATCTGTCTGGTGACTCAGTGCTACATCTGTCTGGTAACTCAGTGCTACATCTGTCTGGTGACTCAGTGCTACATCTGTCTGGTGACCCAGTGCTACACTTGTCTGGTAACTCAGTGCTACATCTGTCTGGTGACTCAGTGCTACATCTGTCTGGTAACTCAGTGCTACATCTGTCTGGTGACTCAGTGCTACATCTGTCTGGTGACTCAGTGCTACATCTGTCTGGTAACTCAGTGCTACATCTGTCTGGTGACCCAGTGCTACATCCGTCTGGTGACTCAGTGCTACATCTGTCTGGTGACCCAGTGCTACATCTGTCTGGTGACTCAGTGCTACATCTGTCTGGTGACCCAGTGCTACATCCGTCTGGTGACTTAGTGCTACATCTGTCTGGTGACTCAGTGCTACATCCGTCTCTTGTAACTCAGTGCTACATCTGTCTGGTGACTCTGTGCTACATCTGTCTGGTGACTCAGTGCTACATCTGGAGGACAGACTGGTGTCCTGCTCAACATGTCAGTCCTCAGCCTTGATTCAAGTGAAGACGTTATGATAGTTATTAGTTAATAGTTAATAGTTAATAGTGATTAGTTATTAGTTAATAGTGATTAGTCATTAGTTAATAGTGATTAGTCATTAGTTAATAGTGATTAGTTATTAGTTATTAGTGATTAGTGATTAGTTAATAGTGATTAGTCATTAGTTATTAGTGATTAGTCATTAGTTAATAGTGATTAGTCATTAGTTATTAGCGCCTCGTTGTCTTCTCTGTGTCAGTGAGCAGCTCTTCATGAGGTTTGTTCAGAACATTCCGTTTTTTGTTCCCTCCAAAAACAACATGGCCGCCGCCTCTTCTTCTCTGGTTTGACGCAGGCTTCACGGTCGCATCTGGAAAATTGAATCCGGCGCCGCCGGCGTCCTGAGAGACGCTCACGGTAACTCACCGAGAGGCTGCGGAGAGACGCCGCGAAGCCTGGGGAGGAAGAGGAAGGCCTGTGTGTGTGTGTGTGTGTGTGTGTGTGTGTGTGTGTGTGTGTGTGTGTGCGTGTGTCTGTGTGTGTGTGTCTGTGTGTCTGTGTGTGTGTGTCTGTGTGCTTGTGTGCGGCTTAAAGAAGAAGAAGAACACGCCCACACATTTTCAGTTTTGAAAGTGAAATTTATTTTTTATTTACGGTTTAAACGCAGCTTTTCATGCAGCACTTCACTGAATTATTGACAGAAGATATTACAGCAATTAATGTTTTATGGGCATCAACGACAAAGAGCAGGTCTGTTGTGTTGTTGTTTAAACGTCTGGTTGATGCTACATGTTGTGAACGTGTCTCTGAGACCAGCCTGAGCTTGAAGTATGAGAACTATACATAATATAATATAACAGAGTAATGGAGGACTGGTCTCTATTTGTTTTTAGCCCCATAAATAACACAGACGTTGTGTTTGATTGCACTGAGAATATTTACTAAAATATCTGGTTTAATAAATGAAAACAAAAAGAAAGAACGTTTGTAAACTTACATGAATAGAAAATGAATAAACAATGTTATTTTTGAGGCTAACTAGCTTACTGGCTAAGTGACTAACATGCTAACTGGCTAACAGGCTAAGGGACTAACTGGCTTACAGGTTAACTGGCTAACATGCTAACATGCTAACAGGCTAACTGTAACTAGCTACTAACCTACCTAGCTATCGGCCAACGACATGTCTCTCAGAACAGCAACAAACGGGCTAATGGATGAACGACCAGACCTCTGGAGCTGCTCATCTCTGACCGTGTTGCATCGTGGGTAATGTAGGCGGCTGGGGATTTTTTTTCAGGCAACGCTTTTTGCATGAAAGCCGAACATTATCCGCGGATGCGTTTGCGGTGAGAGTTTAGTCAAACACCCAGAGCGGCCTCTTGAGGCCTGAGTCTCTCTGCCGGTGTTCCAGCGTTGGAGTCGCGTTGCCGCCGATCGGCAGCGGCGAGAGAGAGAGAGAGAGAGAGAGAGAGAGAGACCCTGCGAGCGGTCGGGGAAAGCCTCCCCTCTCGTTTAATGTCAACTCGCTCTCCACAAAGCGCCGCTCTGTCGAGAGCGAGAGGAATCAGAGAAACACCCTCTTCAAGCTCGCGTCCCTCCTCTTGAAGCGAAACCAGAGAAACGGAGGCGGAGGACGCGCAGCGTCTGCAGCGCCGACGCCATCAAACTGTCACACGGTGGAGCCTCGAGTGTCCGAGCGAGAGACTTCTCTCCTGCAGAAAGAAAGGAGAGAGGAAGGAGACCTCAGGCGGGGAGTGATGGCACATGTGAGGAGTTCCTGATGGATCTGGTTCACTTGAAGGAGATACGTGTGAGAGCTCAGCTTGTTGTGCAGCCTGGCAGCAGCAGCAGGAAGGACTTCCTGTTCCTCTCCCTCAGATTGTTGTTGTTGTTGTTGTTGATCAGTGAGCTGATGCATGATGACGTGACATCGCTGCAGAGCCCTGATCCACTGAGGAGAAGAGCTGGAGGCGCCTCTGACGCTGGTGTCGGGGTCAGAACTCTTTTAGCTGGTTAGAGCACCACATAACCATCAGGAGGAGAGGTTTAAAACCTGCTCCTCACCTGCAGTCATGACTTATGGATCCACCACCTGCAGAGACACAACGTGCTCAGTGGAGACGACCTCAGTGACCTTTAGATGGAGACAGAGAGGTGATGGAGACCGTAGCAGATGCTGCCAGACCTGCCCAGACCTGCCTCCACTCTGGGACTGTGTTTACCACACACACACACACACACACACACACACACACACACACACACACACACACACACACACACACCCTGCACCCCATGAGAGTAAGACAGATAAACACTGTGATTCTTCTAAACTGATCATTTGGAACACAATAACAGTTCACTGGAGAGAGAGAGAGAGAGAGAGAGAGAGAGAGAGAGAGAGAGAGAGAGAGAGAGAGAGAGAGAGAGAGGGCGGTCGTGTTGCAGAGTGTTACATCAGCTGCTTCTGCTGGTTTTTAACGCTTTCATCTCTACAAAACAAAACAAGGAAGTGATGGAGGAAGTGGGCGTGTCACCACGGCCAGAAACGAAACGAAAGAAAGCTTTAAATTGTTCTATTTCATCACAAACATCTGATTCCAAACGTCAAAGACTTCTATACAACCAGAAGCTCCACGCGTTCAGCGAGTCGTCAGATAACTCTCAGCCATGTTGCCTCAGCGTCTCCATCTTTACTTATTTAAGGAGTGTGTGGCTCTGAAGCACTGAACCGAGCGGTCACGAGGGTTTCTACGCTGCTGGTGCTGCTCAAGTCAACAGCTGATGTTTGAAGCCCTTTTACAGGGTGTGTGTTTACAGGCTTTTAAACACACACACACACACACACTCGTGCAGCAGCGCTCTCACCCTGCGTCTCCGTGTTGCAGGTGGCGGCTCAGGCCGTGCTGTTCCTGTGCATGAACACGGCCGGCGTCTTCATCAGCTACCTGTCGGACCGCGCCCAGCGGCAGGCCTTCCTGGAGACGCGGCGCTGCATCGAGGCCCGGCTGCGGCTGGAGACGGAGAACCAGAGACAGGTGAGGCCACTGCGAAGAGACAAAGAGACAAGAGACAAGAGACAAGAGACCAAGAGACAAGAGACAAGAGACCAAGAGACAAGAGACCAAGAGACAAAGAGACAAGAGACCTAGAGACAAAGAGACCAAGAGACAAGAGACCTAGAGACAAAGATAGAAAGAGACAAGAGACCAAGAGACAAGAGACAAGAGACCAAGAGACAAAGAGAAAAAGAGACCAAGAGACAAGAGACAAGAGACCAAGAAACAAGAGACAAAGAGAAAAAGAGACCAAGAGACAAGAGACCTAGAGACAAAGATAGAAAGAGACCAAGAAACAAGAGACAAAGAGACCAAGAGACAAGAGACAAGAGACCAAGAGACACAGAGACAAGAGACAAAGAGACCAAGAGACCAAGAGACCTAGAGACCAAGATAGAAAGAGACAAGAGACCTTGCAACAAGTGTGTGCTGCTGTGTCATTCAGAAGAGCTGCTCTACGTATTCATGCAGAATCTTGTGCGGTCCAGAGCTCCAGCCTCTTAGTGCTGCAGCCTCTTAGTGCTGCAGCCTCTCGGTGCTGCAGCTGCAGCAGAGAGACGCTCACATTCATACACATTCACATTCATACACACTCCCGTGTGTGTGT
This sequence comes from Clinocottus analis, assembly GCF_023055335.1. Lineage (NCBI taxonomy): Eukaryota > Metazoa > Chordata > Actinopteri > Perciformes > Cottidae > Clinocottus > Clinocottus analis. Next base: position 20,748,464 of record NW_027175832.1, on the reverse strand, counting down.
GTGTGTGTGACGGCCGGCTAGCTGATGCTGTGTAGCCGCCGCTGTGGCTCTCTCTGCAGCCTCAGTTTCCTGGACGCTTCCTGTTGACGGGTCAGAACTCGCAGCAGCAGTTTTTGGGAGTTTCAGTGGGTTCAGAAGTGAAGTTCCAGCGCTTCTCTGTCTGCTTTCAGAGATCGCAGTGACCTCTGAATGACCTTCACTACGCACAGAGCGACGTGTCTTTGACGTCCTGTCGGTCGGTGCGGCGGCCGCGTGTGAAGACACTTTGATAAAAGCAGCGAAAGCGATTGATGGATCTCAGTGGACAGGACTGGATGTTAGCAGATCGGCTAATGAGCCCGCTGAGACGAGAATAACGCGGACGCCGCATCGATCCGCTGCTGTCACGCACACCCTGCATCAGTGCAGTGGGCACACACACACACACACACACACACACACAAAGCACATCGTCTGAGTCATACCGGGCTTTGTTTACGCAGTGGAGTGGAGGGTCGGTGCTCTGAGAAGCCGCAGAAAAAGCTTTTACGGCGTCGTGTTTCCTGGAAGGGTTTGGGCTCCGGGACGCTCTGGGACGCTCGTAATGGAGCGAGATGGGCCCTCGGCCCCGAGCAGACCTCCTTAATGTGAAACCAATCAGGGTATTTCTGTACAACAGCAGCCTCAGCGGTGCTCTGTGTCTTTAAAGTGCGACTGATACCAAGGCAGACAAAGGCTGCAGAGTTAAAAGCTGCTCCAATCAATATGTTGATATGAAAATGGATCGTGAAGCGGCTCCTTTACCCTTTTGGAAAACACCCTATTTTTAGGCCGTTTCCTCGAACCCCAAAGTGAAAAAGATGTATCTCTGCAGCCACTAGGGCTGTTTGAACACTGTTGGTGTTATAAGATAAGGAGAGGAAATGAAGATGACACAGAAAGAAATGAAAAGGTTTCAGGTCCAACGATAAAAAATGACTTTCAGGATGATTATTAGTTTGAAATGAAGCAGCTGTAAAGTCACAACTCTAACAAACCATAACACAACATGTGAACATCCAACATGCAAAGATTAACTTTAATAAAGTGAAGCAGAACAAAGTTAGAGAGAGTTTAGAACAGAGAACATTCAGGCGAGGACTCAATGAACCCAATGGAGCCATTGGGACCATTGAGTCTATTTAAATACTATTTGAATTTTCTCATGTACCAAACCATATATTTCACTTGTATATGACTTATGGTGTTCAATACATCCAGATGCAGCACTTTGGGGCTTTTCTTTCATAAAACAAGCTTTGATTTATAGTTTAATACAACGATCTCTCAGCCTCCTGCACGAGGAGGGGCTTGGATTTGATTGGATTGGATTCCAAAAGGTTGAAGCGACGTCGCTCTGCGCTTCCTGTGAGCTCCACGGAGCGTTTTTAGCATCAGCTGTTTGTTTTCTTTCCTGTGGCGCTTCAGTGTGCAGCAGCAGCTGTTTGCATCATGAGCTACCTGTCCACCACCTGCTCACAGACGGGCGCCCTGAGGGACGCCTGCTGCGCCCTGCGGAGGTGGAGGAGCTGGAGGAGGTGGAGGAGACCCACGTCTGAGCTCAAAGGGAGACAATGGATCGGGACTTGCATTCACTGAACATGATTACCTCATGAACTCCTCAGCGCTGTGTTGACAGCTTTTTATACTGCCCCCAGGTGGCCAAACATATGTTAACGCCAGATAAGTTTTATGTCGTACAACTCCTCCTCTCAAAGTTTTGATTGCTTGTTTGGTTGTACGTTGATCCCTCTGGACCGTGTTATCTTACTGAGAGTGTGTTCTTCAAGCGACAATTATACGAGTCCAATCTCAGCAGCAGTTTTCTTTTAATAAAGTAAACGTCATTGTTTTTGGAATGAAACCGAATGGTTGGACGAGCAGGAGCACACATGTGAATGTGGGTCAACTCTAGAGGCAGGAAGAGGGAATGGAGTGTTCTGGAGTGACCCGCTAACACAACCCACTGAAATATGAATATGGACTCGTCAGCGAGCCGCGGGGGAGGGGCTTCAGCCCTCGGCTAACGTCGAGCTGCGCTAATGACACTCAAAGCTAACGTGACACTGAAGCCGCCGGCTCTCAGCTGTCTGAAGCCGAGGCCGAGTCCAGCGGAGCAAACAGTCTGCAGCCGACTCCACTGCAGAGAATGTGAGGCGCCGCACGCAGGAAACCTGCAGCACGCAGGAAACCTGCAGCACGCAGGAAACCAGCAGCACGCAGGAAACCTGCAGCACGCAGGAAACCTGCAGCACGCAGGAAACCAGCAGCACGCAGGAAACCTGCAGCACGCAGGAAACCAGCACGCAGGAAACCAGCAGCACGCAGGAAACCTGCAGCACGCAGGAAACCTGCAGCACGCAGGAAACCTGCAGCACGCAGGAAACCAGCAGCACGCAGGAAACCAGCACGCAGGAAACCAGCAGCACGCAGGAAACCTGCAGCACGCAGGAAACCAGCAGCACGCAGGAAACCAGCACGCAGGAAACCAGCAGCACGCAGGAAACCTGCAGCACGCAGGAAACCAGCAGCACGCAGGAAACCAGCACGCAGGAAACCTGCAGCACGCAGGAAACCTGCAGCACGCAGGAAACCAGCAGCACGCAGGAAACCAGCACGCAGGAAACCAGCAGCACGCAGGAAACCTGCAGCACGCAGGAAACCTGCACGCAGGAAACCAGCAGCACGCAGGAAACCTGCAGCACGCAGGAAACCTGCAGCACGCAGGAAACCAGCAGCACGCAGGAAACCTGCAGCACGCAGGAAACCAGCAGCACGCAGGAAACCAGCAGCACGCAGGAAACCTGCAGCACGCAGGAAACCAGCAGCACGCAGGAAACCAGCACGCAGGAAACCAGCACGCAGGAAACCAGCAGCACGCAGGAAACCAGCACGCAGGAAACCAGCAGCACGCAGGAAACCAGGACACAGAAACCAGTAGTACAGGAAACCAGCAGCACGCAGGAAACCAGCACACAACAAACCAGTAGTACAGGAAACCAGTAGCAGAGGAAAACAGTAGCACAGGAAACCAGTACGCAGGAAACCAGCAGCACAGGAAACTGTGGTCAGAGACACGCCCCTCCGTCAGGTTCATACGTCTGTGAGGAAAAACAAACCCACTAGAACATGAACATCGACTTATTGTGATTTGTTTTTTTATTATTATTTGTTGCATTTTTCATTCCCTCATTTCTTGCAGCGCTCTAACCCCCGGCAGCGTCTGGCCGTGACGCAGCAGCCGGCGCGTTAGCATCGCTCCGCTGGAGTGTCGGTCTGTCTGGACCTTCATTTGGGGGAAAGCACAAAGATAACAACACAAACACTGCAGCGCTGAGAGCAGCAACACCTGCTCTCCTGCTGAGCGTTTAACACAGACACACACACCATATCAACAACACAATATGTACACACACCATATGGACAACACCAATATGTACACACACCATACAAACAACACAATATGTACACACACCTTATAACGAGGAAGTAGAAACACACAGAAGTAAACATGTCGAACGATCCCGGTCCGACACGATGGATTTAGTCACACAATTTGTGTACTTCAGTAATGTACACGTCTCTGGTGTCCACCTGTCAATCACCTTGTAGCCCCGCCCCTAAAGCCTCCCCTTATTATGGTCTGTTTGATTCTAAATGTATTGAAGACTTAAAACTAGAGATTGAGACATAAACTCATGTTTACAATGTTTACTGAGGGAATACATCAAGAGAGAAGTAGAGTCACTTATATAGACTTCTATACAACCAGAGGAGTCAACCTGGTGGTCAGGAGAGAGAATGCAGCTTTAACACATGAAGTATAAACACGAGACAACTTAGTTTCTTTGCAAAAACAAGATTTACTCAAAAGTCACAAGACCAAGACGACGTCCAAGACAAACTGGACAGAAGGAACTCAGACTGAACTCTCAGGGAACGAGACACAGGTGGAAACAATGAGGGCGGGGCCAGCAATCACACACGAGGGGGGAGGAGTCTGAAACGAGAGACAAGGTGAGTGACAGCCAACACAACACACACAGACAGTGAACACAGAACTCCCCAGGAGGTCTGGGAGTAACGTAGACTTCTATACAACCAGAGGACCCAGAGGCTGGATGCTCGTCAGCCTGATAGTTCTTTGGTTGAATAACTTTAGTCTTCTTTGGATACTGAGGACGCCGCATGGCTCCCACTGCAAGTCAGTTTCTGCTTCGGCCAAGTGAAACTACGCCAGGAGAGAAAGCTCTGGCTGTCGGCGTTGTGTCTGTGGCTCTGGAGGCTCTGGAAGCTCTGGAAGCTCTGAAGGCTCTGGAAGCTCTGAAGGCTCTGGTGGCTCTGGAGGCTCTGATGGTTCTGAAGGCTCTGGAGGCTCTGGAAGCTTTGGATGCTTTGCATGCTCTGGAGGCTCTGGAGGCTTTGAAGGCTCTGAAGGCTCTGGAGGCTCTGGAAGCTCTGGAGGCTCTGGAGGCGCTGGAGGCTCTGGAAGCTTTGAAAGCTCTAGATGCTCTGGAGGCTTTGGGTGCTCTGGAGGCTCTGAAAGCTTTGGAGGCTCTGGATGCTTTGAAGGCTCTGGATGCTCTGGATGTTCTGGAGGCTTTGCAGGCTCTGGAGGCTCTGGAAGCTTTGAAAGCTCTAGATGCTCTGGAGGCTCTGAAAGCTTTGGAGGCTCTGAAGGCTCTAGATGCTCTGGAGGCTTTGGGTGCTCTGGAGGCTCTGGATGCTTTGGAGGCTTTGAAGGCTCTGGATGCTCTGGATGTTCTGGAGGCTTTGGAGGCTCTGGAGGCTGTGGAGGCTCTGGTGGATGCTGCTGCAGGAGCTTGGGCTGGCCTCTTATCTTCTGAACATCTCACAGACAGGCCTCTATGCGACGTGTTTCTCCTCATGTGGGCTTGTTTGCTTGTCAGTGTTGACTTGTGTCAGCGTTTGATTCCTCATGGCTCTCAATCTGCTCTTCACCATGTTACACTGCTGGTGCAGCAGGTGTTGGACAGGTAACGCTGGTTTTCCTGCCTCACAGCACTAATGACGCTGTGTTTCTCCTCCACAGGAGAGGCTGGTGTTATCAGTGCTGCCACGTTTTGTAGTTTTAGAAATGATCAACGACATGACAAATGTAGAGGACGAACACCTCCAGCACCAGTTCCACAGGATCTACATCCACCGCTACGAGAACGTCAGGTGAGGCAACGCATTATGTTTATAAAGTTATAAATAATTCATCTGCTTTCAAAAGAAAGAGGCTCAAAATATCAGCAGCATACATACAGGCATCTATATAAATGTTTATTCTTTTAATCAAACTATTGTCTCTCATTCATTTGAGTCATTTAAGGTTTACTGTATGCTTTGAATCCTCATTGTTAGTTTAAATACTACATTTTATCACTTTTTACTGTCTACACACACATTTCACACAATGTTTGCTCATGAACATTTTGTTTAAAGTCATGAAAATATTGGCTAAAGTTATGGAAAAGTTGTGTAAATTTGGTAAAAAGTCAAGGACCTCCATTGGTCACGATGTGTATGAGCTCTGCTGACATGTGGATGTGTTTTAAAGATCTTGAACCTGGATATTTAAAGTGACATTTCCGTATTTTATTCAGCATTCTTTTCGCAGATGTGAAAGGCTTCACGAACCTGTCCACCACGCTGTCGGCTCAGGAGCTGGTGCGCATGCTGAACGAGCTGTTCGCTCGCTTCGACCGCCTCGCCCACGTGAGTGATGCTTTCACTCACTATTGACCACAAATAACAGCTGGTGTCACCTTCAATGCTGTGACGTGTGGTTTGGAGCAGGCGACCTCATGGGGAACCAACGAGGCCTCAGTGGGCGGAGCCTGTTTAAAGAGTGACGTACAATGTTTACGTAAAGAAGTGTGGCCTCTTGAGTATCACTTCCACTCTTCCTCTTGTCCAAAAATAAGTCATAAAAACATTCCCCTCCCCGCCGATGCTCGTGGAAGCTAAATACAGAAACTCCATCAGCCAGATTAATAATTCATCGAGAACAACAGAGCGAATAATTGATTGACTGTCGGCCGGCACGTCGTCCTGACGGCAGCTGGAGCAGCGCTCAGGCCGTCGCGCTCGGCCTGGCAGGATCTCACAGTCAATGCAGAAGCCATTTTATTTTTAATTGCCACTCTCTATTTACAATCACACATAACATATTTAATTTCTGTTTCTGTTTTCAGGGTTGATTATATGAATGTTTTTTTTAACATTTGCTATGTGTGTTGCAGGAGAACCACTGTCTACGGATAAAGATCCTGGGAGACTGTTACTACTGTGTGTCCGGCCTGCCGGAGCCCAGACAGGACCACGGCCACTGCTGTGTGGAGATGGGCCTCAGCATGATCAAGACCATCAGGTACGGCCGGAAGCCACAAGGCTGCCACGACGCTGCCATGAGGCTGCCACGACGCTGCCATGACGCTGCCATGAGGCTGCCATGAGGCTGCCATTAAGGTGCCATGAGGCTGCCATTAAGGTGCCATGATGCTGCCATGATGCTGCCATGAGGCTGCCGGGAGGCTGCCATTAAGGTGCCATGACGCTGCCATTAAGGTGCCATGAGGCTGCCATTAAGGTGCCATGTTGCTGCCACGATGCTGCCATGACGCTGCCATGAGGCTGCCATTAAGGTGCCATTAGGTTGCCATGACGCTGCCTTTAGGCTGCCATGATACTGCCATTAAGGTGCCATGACGCTGCCATTAAGGTGCCATGAGGCTGCCATGACGCTGCCATGACGCTGCCATTACTGACAAAGTCTTATTTTTACTCTGCAGGCTGAAACTGAAAGACGTTGTTGGTCCTCTAGTTTGTGATTTTAGTTTAGATTCATTGCTGTATTTGAAGTGTACTGAAGCAGAAGGGAGCGTGTACTTGTACTCCCAAAGGAACCAGGTTTGTAGTACTGATGGCTTCATGTGTCAGACATCACTGAGCTCATGAATCTCAACACATGACTTGATTCAGCTCCGTGGGATCGAAGGAGAGATGGAGTCTGTTCTCCTTCAGCCTCAAGGCGCTTCAAGTTCACTTCCAGCGTGACGGCGAGGGAGGAGAGAAGGAGGAGAAGAGGAAGAGAGGAGGATAAGTAGAGGAGGAGAAGGAGGAGGAGGAGGAGGAAGAAGAAGAGGAGGAGGAGGACTGATCTTCAGCGGGAAAAGAGGGATTAGTGATGGATCAGCCGTGAGATTTGTACTGGACACTATTAAGTCAATATGGTGAGCTGCTTACAGGCGACCACTTTGTTTGTGTGTGTGTGTGTGTGTGTGTGTGTGTGTGTGTGTGTGTGTGTGAGGTGGAACGTTAACAACAGATCCATGGATCAGGTTCAACGCTTCTGGCTTATTTATTACACCTTTACTGTGCGGTTGCGTAATCATTACACTTGTTATGAGTGTGCTGTAATTCTGCAGATGTCCCCGCTGTGGGACTAATAAGGATTATCTAATCTAATCTGAAAAGTCGTGTTTCTTCTCAGTTGTCCAGCGAACTTTTTAAACCTTGCAGAAGGTTTGGAAGCAGACGAATGTTTCCAAAACGTTACGTAAAAACGACGAATCCTTAACGAGCGGCGTGCGGTTAGTGTCAGTGTGGGCGCCACTCTGACAGCGGGGGGCGGGGCTTAGAGGTTCCTTGATGCACTGTTATAGCGTCCTGTGTTGACCTCTGACCTCCACAGCTCCCCCGCAGACTCAAGCATCATCATCATCATCATCATCATTGGCGTCAACTGCAGTTTGTTTGCCTCGAGGTGACTTTAAGCACCTGTCTAAAAAAACTCCCAGCATTCCTTTCACCTCGCATCCGTCGCCTCTTTTCATGAAGCATGAAACGCGGCCGTGTCCGTGTTGCGCTCCTCACAGACGTTCATCTGCTCGCTGCGTTCTGCTGATAATAAATTCAATAAGTATGAAATGAGAAACAGGTTCATTAACCGGTGTGAAGAATCCGATGAAAAGGTTTTCCCGCCTCTTCGTGTCGCCGAAACGCTGGAGAGGCCGAGACGAGTCGCCAGAGACGAGTCGCCAGAGACGAGTCGCCCGGGACGAGTCGCCCGGGACGAGTCGCCAGAGACGAGTCGCCAGAGACGAGTCGCCAGAGACGAGTCGCCCGGGACGAGTCGCCCGGGACGAGTCGCCAGAGACGAGTCGCCCGGGACGAGTCGCCAGAGACGAGTCGCCCGGGACGAGTCGCCAGAGACGAGTCGCGCTCATTCCTCTGTGAATGTGATGTTTTCCTGCCGGCGTTGTTATCTGTGTTCTGCTTCTGCGAAGGTTAAGTTCATGGATATTAATCTGCTGAATTAATGCGCAGTGACCCAAAATCACGCCGAACATCTGCCCAAAGAAACAAACTAAATACAGGGATTTATTTTAAATATTGTGTTATGTTCTTCTGTGTCTCACTCATCTGGTTTCTGCGTCTTTCTGTTCCGCCCACGTTTCTATAAATGCGTCAGACATCAGATGTGGAAACATACGCTAATTTTAATACCCAGCATTTTTTTTTCTTCATTTTTGAACCGAACACTGAATGAAGATCCTTTGCGACGGCCCTGTGCGTAGTTTTATTGTGACGCTCGTTTCATCCTTCCGGCGGTGATCTTTGTGTTTCCTCTCCTTGCAGGTACGTGAGGTCGCGCACGAAACACGACATCGACATGCGCATCGGGATCCACTCGGGCTCCGTGCTGTGCGGCGTGTTGGGGCTCAGGAAGTGGCAGTTTGACGTCTGGTCCTGGGACGTGGACATCGCCAACAAGCTGGAGTCCGGAGGAATCCCAGGGTGAGGAAACCACGCAAGGTCAAAGCCTCGCTATCAAGGTCAAAGCCTCGCTATCAAGGTCAAAGCCTTGCTATCAAGGTCAAAGCCTCGCCTTAACTATCAAGGTCAACGTTTTCTTCTCAGTGCAAACGAGCTTCTTCTTCAACATAGCTAGCGCTCCGTTGAAGAGAAGCACCCTTCCAACACGTGGAAGTCAAATTGTGGCTTTTTCTTAGTTTAATCCACATTGATGGCACATTTTGATCCATTTAAAGGTCCTTTTAAATTCTCTCTGAGTCTTCCCTCTGATGTTCCCGTTTGGCCTTGAGACACGGGATTAGTTTGTAAAAACCTCTCCAGCCGGCTGTAACCCGGCCGCTGGACGCCACTCAACTCTGGTTGCGTAACTGATGGAAGCCTCGCCGAGTTCCTGCCACGGAGGGAAGAGACGGCTGGACGTCTGACGATGTGGAAGAACGATCTGGACCTTCTCACAGCGCCACGTCTCACCGGTTAGCTCTGTGGCTGAAGGTGTGACGGCATCACCTGCACCTGGAAGGGTCCGTCATCAGATGTAGCCTCCTTTAGCTCTCAGGTCCTTCAGATCAGAGACCAGCAGGTGAAGGAAGCATCTTTTCATGAGTCGGCTCAACTGATCAGGACACTGTCTTGGCACAAAGTGGGTCATTTTGCCATTTTTGAACTTTCCTTCTTGATAAACATGACTCATATCATGCTGGAGGTTCATAGTTATGATCAAATTATCTGTTAAAAGTGATTTGTTTTCCCAAGACTTTGCTGAACAAATACATACAATAAACACAAGTATTGGGATTAATTTGGGGTTCCTACGATGACTCAGACACAGAGGTCTAAAATAAAGCGGTAATGTGTCCGTCAGCTCGTTGAGGAGTGATTCTGCCCCCTTGTGGCCAAAAGCTTTAACGCGAGCTCTTTCCTCATGCTCCCGTGAATCTGACCTGGCCTTGTTCCCCGTTGGCGCTCCAGGAGGATCCACATCTCCAAAGCGGCTCTGGACTGCCTGAACGGCGACTACAAGGTGGAGGAGGGCCACGGGAAGGACCGCAACGACTTCCTGCGCCGCCACAACATCGAGACCTACCTGATCAAGCAGCCGGAGGAGAGCTCGCTCAGCCTGCCGGAGGACATCATGAAGGAGGCGGCCAGCTCGGCCGACCGGCGGGCCAGCAGCACCACCTTCAACGAGGCGTCCTGGAGCCCCGAGCTGCCCTTCGACAACATCGTGGGGAAGCAGAACGTGAGTCCCAACGCCGCCGCCGCCGCCGCTCGCGGTTCAGGTGATGTCGTGCACTTTATGTCACTGCGCAGGAAATGTCCATCTTAACAGCAAAATCTGTTCTGCAACTGAGGATTGAATCGTTATTTACATGCATTTTCTAGAAATATAATGTTGAAAATTCACTTCTGCCAATAAGACCAAACGGCAACAATACGAGAAGTAGAATAATCTCCTCCTGAAGACTTTTCCTTCACTGCAGGACGACGTGGTTTCTTAAGATGGAGGTTTGTTTGCAGTGCCGTGATCTTCTGCTCTGTTTGGTGGTTGGTTGTTTTTCCCATTTACATTTTTCTTTTACTGGGAGTGAGTGGGCGGCTTTCAGCGGAGAGATTACGCAACTTCTCCGCGCTAACGCGCCGCTGTGAGGATGACGAGCTTCTGATTGTGTGGCAGCATTATTGAAAAACATCCTCTTCATCCCTTCATTTGTCTGCTTTCCCGCTCTTTTCCTTTGACAACAAATCAGCTCAGGGAGGGATGGAGGGATGGAGGGATGGATGGAGGGATGGAGGGATGGATGGAGGGATGGATGGAGGGAAAGGCCGGTTCATGTTAAACACCAGGAAGTCGTCAGCAAACTCTTGATCCATTATTTTAAACATTTAGTGACTTCTTAAAGTCAAACCTCTTAACATTCAGTATCTATCTGTCTGTCTGTCATTATTTTTCGTATGTGGAGCTATGAGTTCTGGACGAGACGGTTCTCATGAAACCAAAGCGCTGTGAGCTGCATGTGGATCTATGGAGGCTGCAATGTTGAACATGAGGACAGAGCAGAGGGATGCAAACCCAACAAGATCTGGCAAAGATTAGGGATCAGGGTTTATTCACTCTCCTGGGATTCATTCCAGACAAACGTTGGTCACGCACACACACTCACACACACACACACACACACACACACACACACACACACACACACACACACACACACACACACTTACTTTGGCTCGGATATGTCATCACACATAATAGCTCTGGGGATGGTGTGTGTGTTTGTCTGGTCGCTCCATGTGTGTGTGTGTGTGTGTGTGTGTGTGTGTGTGTGTGTGTGTGTGTGTGTGTGTGTGTGTGTAACAATGAATATTTAGGCCACATTTGCGTCCCCAGTCTGGTTGGAGGGGACGAGCTGTGACGCCGAGCGCCAGAAACCAAACGCACCGCCTTGACTAAACGTTCCTCTTCTGGACTAAACGTTCCTCTTCTGGACTAAACGTTCCTCTTCTGGACTAAACGTTCCTCTTCTGGACTAAACGTTCCTCTTCTGGACTAAACGTTCCTCTTCTGGACTAAACGTTCCTCCAGATGCAGGAGCTTTAACTTCTTTGTTGGAGAACTCGTCGCTGCAGGAGGTCATCAGTGGCAGAATATCACGGCGGAGTCGCCTGCAGCTGCTTTCAGAGCGCTGGAGATGTGACCTGAGACCTGAGAGCCAGGGAGTCATTGTGTAGTCAAAGGTTTGCAGCGGACACACACATTGTGTGTGTGTGTGTGTGTGTGTGTGTGTGTGTGTGTGTCTGCTGCTTTGGGATATTTACAAATCAGAAAGATAGAAACACGATGATGAAGCAGCGACTCCGAGCTGTGAGATCCATGTGACGAATGTGCAGAGCCGGTGAACTCTGCCTTACCTCGTGTGTGTGTGTGTGTGTGTGTGTGTGTGTGTGTGTGTGTGTGTGTGTGTGTGTGTGTGTGTGTGTGTGTGTGTGTGTGTGTGTGTGTGTGTGTGTGTGAGAGAGGCGGTGCAGGCCTGTCAGCAGCTCAGAACATTTGATGCGTACGTGCGTTTGGATTGTTTTTGTGTGTTTTTTTTGTGCCACTTCTTTGTTTCCTTCGCAATAAAAGACGTCAGCGTCGTTCCACAGATCGTCTCAAAGGATTATTTCATTCTTTCATCTCGTATAACTTCTCTCTCTCTTTCTCTCTCGGCGGTTATTCCGTCGTCCGGGTCTCGTCCCGTTAGTCCGATCCGTTTTCAGCCTCACTGGATTTGAGAGAGAGAGAGAGAGAGAGAGAGAGAGAGAGAGAGAGAGAGAGAGAGAGAGAGAGAGAGAGAGAGAGAGAGAGAGAGAGAGAGAGAGAGAGAGAGAGAGAGAGAGAGAGAGAGAGAGAGAGAGAGAGAGAGAGAGAGAGAGAGAGAGAGAGAGAGAGAGAGAGAGAGAGAGAGAGAGAGAGGTGTGTCCTCACTGAAGAATCCTCACCTCCCGTGTAGACGACACTTCGTCCAACATGGCCGACTGAACGATGGAGCAGTAACGTTATAATAATTCCGATGTGTTCAGAGTCTGCAGACGGCTGCTTCCTCCAGCCGGTGGACTCATCAGCGCTCCATCGGCCGTGAACAGCTGTCGGCAGACTTGTAATCCAGAGCGATGACGCTTCGGGTCACGGGAGACGAGCCCCGGCATCGGACCCCCGGCTCCGCGTGCCGGCCGGGCCGCTCTGTCTTCGCCGCTTTCACGCTTCGCCGTGCGCCCGCCGGCTCCCATGATGCACTGCTCCGTCACAGGGCTTTTGACCTCAAAAGGAAGCTTGTGTGTTTTCCTCAGAAGATCCAGTCAGTCTGCTCCAGATCCACCAGGACTCTGAGACTCTGAGACTCTGAGACTCTAAGATACTAAAATACTAAGATACTAAGACACTAAGACACTAAGACTCTGAGACTCTGAGACTCTGAGACTCTAAGATACTAAAATACTAAGATACTAAGAAACTAAGACTCTGAGACTCTAAGATTCTAAGACTCTGAGACTCTGAGACTCTAAGACTCTAAGACTCTAAGATATGAGCCCCCTCGCTGGAGAACGTGTTAATTGTTTGGTAGGTGTGTGTGTGTGTGTGTGTGTGTGTGTGTGTGTGTGTGTGTGTGTGTGTGTGTGTATTTATGTATGAACATCGCTACCTTTAATGATAATAATATGATGAAAATGAGAAGTCAGTGAATCAAGAGCTTCATCAGCATTCCTTCATGTACAATACAGTACAGGTTGTTCCTGTCCTGTACATGTACTGTGTAGTACACGTTGTACATGTACTGTGCAGTACTTGTTGTACCTGCCCTGTACAGCGTGTACTACAGTTCATGGCAGCATGTCCTGCGTTGGCCCCGTAGAGCTTCTTGCAGCGGTGCTCCTCTGCAGCTCTGCAGAACAGCTGGCAGAGCTGCAGCTGGCAGAGCTGCTGCTCTCTGCAGAGCATCTGGCAGAGCATCTGGCAGAGCATCTGGCAGAGCGAGTCTCTCAGTGAATAAACTTCCTGGCTCTGGAGTAGAGTTCATCTGTCACACGGCGACACACATGTGAGACACTCTGTGACATCACTGCACGTCTGATCTTACCACCGCCTCCCGCTTGCCCTTTCCTGGCATCACATGTTGGCATTTCCGCGGGACAAATATGTTCCGTTATTAATCCGCATCATACATGTGAGCCGCACGGCCTCCATATGCAGCTCAGAGCACCACACCTCAGAGAAATGTCAGGGAGGGAAGCGCACGCCCCCAAGGCCGAGGCGCCCCAAGGCCGAGGCGCCCCCAAGGCCGAGGCGCCCCCAAGGCCGAGGCGCCCCAAGGCCGAGGTGCCCCGAGAGCTGCCTCCACCCAACCAGTACTTTATCATCTACACCCAACGAGTACTTTATCATCTACACCCAACATCTGTTTTGTTGCATCAACACAACATTTACTTTGTTGCCTCAACTTAACCTTCTCGTGTTTTCCAAACAGAGTTGTCTCTATTGTCTCCGTACATTAAACCAATATTTTACATTTTGTGAAGAACAAACCGTTGAGACATTAAAGACATCGATCGTTTTATAATAAAAAAGCTTCTCCGAGAAATGTTTATGAATCCAGTTACGTTTCTCAACAGAGAAACAAAAAACAAAAAAAACACAATTCAACTCGCAGATAATTAATGATCGTTCTGTGATGATCAAAGAGAAGAAGTCATTTTGTATTCTGCTTCAAGTCGATGCTTTTCTGCTCTTTCCCTAAAACGCCCTTTGATGAACTTGATGACAGATCTATCTATCTATCTATCTATCTATCTATCTATCTATCTATCTATCTATCTATCTATCTATCTATCTATCTATCTATCTATCTATCTATCTATCTATCTCTCTATCTAGTCCTCCAGCCTCTGCGTCGGCATTGAACCGCCGGCCTCGGCCCTTTATTCTTGATACGCAGCAGGCGTGTGGTGTCGTGGTTAGTGATCGATCCTCAAAGCCATTGTATGGATTTTTAATTAACTGTTAATATGCAAAAGACTCGCTGTCTGACAGCCGCTGCGGTCGCGTGAAGGAGCGCCGCCATGTCGCTAGTTCACGGCCATGAACCAATCACATTCCAGCTACCGGTTTTCCCGACGGGTCGTGTGCCATTTCTTCTGTTTGAAAAAGCATTTGTTCCTGATGAACCTCTGCAGACCTCAATGTTGGGACCGGAGAGGACCAGAGACCTGGACGTGCATGTTATATCATAACTGGATATTCTTCAGCAGTTATTTTTCAACAGCAACATTCATGCGTTCCACTTGAAGCCGGCCCTTCAGGGCTCTGATTAAAACCTCTACCTTGGCCCTCAGACATAGTGGGTGTTCTCCACAGAGCTGACATCCTCCCACAGTGCACACAATAAGGTGCACATGTGGACATAATGGAGTCTTCTGATGCCATTATCCGCCGCGCGATTGTCTTCCTGATAATGAAGCCGTGTGTTTTCTCTGGCTGCTCCAGATATGTTAATGCTAATAAACGCGTCTCCATTCATACGCAGCTGAGAGGTTTTTTGAGTTCAACTTCAGCTGCAGCTCACTTATCTGTGCGCTGCTCCCGGAGCAGAAATGGCCAATTTGCATTCAGTTAATGCTCTCAGAGCCAGACAGCCAGACAGCTTGTCCTCAGCCCATATTTATTATTATCATCCGGTGAATTTTAAATTCAAGGTAAGGTTGTCGATTACTGGATGTTCTGCATTTATCTGGAACTTCCTGTTGGACCGCCACAGGAAAACTCCTCCCTTCTGCAGGAGAGGAAACAAAGACAACACATCATGCGGCTTTTTTAAACATTGCGCAATACTACATTTCAATATAAAGCAAGAAATGGTATCTGCTTTTTTAATATCATCATATCAATATTGCTCTTTCTACCATGCACGATAATTCTGTTAGTTTCTATTAGCCGCTGGTCTAGTTTCACTTCTTATGAAGCTTTTTAATCTTTTGTTGTTGCAACTTTTTCTATTTTAGTGGAATTGTTGAAAACATATTTACCTTAATAAGCCTGCAGCTTTTTTTCCTGTCGTCCGTAAATGAGAAATGTATTTTCTTGTAATATTATCAGAAAACACTCCATAGACGTTCACCGCTATGCCGACGATACTCAACTGTATCTGTCCAGATGAAATGAGGTCCAGACTTCAAGTGCCTCTTAAAGACATAAAAACCTTCCTGCTGTTGAACTCAGACAAGATTAAAGTTATTTTACTCTCCCAGAACATCTCAGAAATCAATTATCCGATCATATGGTTTCTCTGGATGAACCTCAGACTCGTCCTTCAAGTCCCACGTACACCAAATCTCAAGGACGGCCGTTTTTCAGCGACGCAACATTTGAAAAATCAGGCGCATCCTGTTTGAAAGCGATGCAGAAACATTGATCCACACATTAGTTCCTTCAAGACTGG
Organism: Clinocottus analis; assembly: GCF_023055335.1. Classification (NCBI taxonomy): domain Eukaryota; kingdom Metazoa; phylum Chordata; class Actinopteri; order Perciformes; family Cottidae; genus Clinocottus; species Clinocottus analis. The sequence goes on along the minus strand of NW_027175832.1, from coordinate 20,732,646 downwards.
ACGACTGTAACTCAGAGTGACTTTCAGCTGCATGTCGCTGTAGATCATCATCATCATCATCATCATCATCATCATCATCAGTTGTATCGTGAAGAAGTCTGAATATTTAGTGCACAGGATGAAAGTGAGTGTTTTCCACATCTCTGCACCACGTTGATGAATGCTGTGTTCTCAGAGTGGATAATGGTCTGATGACCCTGCAGATTGAGTCTTACATCATTCATAACGTGCCGGCGTCTCTGAGTGGACTTTAATCTGCCGGCCGGCGACGCCCCGACAGGTGAAAGATCTCTTCTGTCTGGAGATGAACTCCTGCTGATCTCCGTGTGATGCATCACATCTGGTGAAGCGTCGGATGAAGAGAGACGTGGAGAACATTCCTCTCCTAATGACTCTAATGGCCGACGGCGCCGACACACAGCGGGTCCAAAGCGGTCCTGCAGGAGCCCGTCACGGGGCCGAGCCGGGGGTTTGAACTCTGCAGCGCCGTCATACTTCATCACCCTCGCGGGTATTTTAAAGGTCAATTACACAAGATACACAAGGGACTTGTTATTTACCCACCAGAGTCGTATCTCACACCTTTACGTTTGGTATTTAACGGAGTGACAGAGCACGAGCAGCCGCAGAAATAAAAGAAGAAGAAGAAGAAGTCAGTTCTGGACGGTGGCGACCTTCAGTGTATTTTCTTTTCTCGCAGAGCGAACGGAGCGAGGCGGAAGTGATGGAGTGGTAAATTAAAGCCCGAGGAGACTCTTGTCAAACCAAAGAGCCTATTTGTCGTTAAATTACTTTTTACAGTCGCGCATAATAACGTCAAGCGAGGTCGCCTGGTCGAGGACGTGATGCGCTCCAAGAGCTTGTTTTGTAAGTTCTCTCAGCTGCCTGGTTATTTTTGGGATTTTATTTTTCTCCCATGTTTTATATTTTGTCGTCTTGTGAGTGTTCTCAGTCTCCCTCTTGACCGTCGATCACAGCTTCTGTCTCAACGTGCGCATCACCGCTAGCTTTGCTGCCGCTAACATCACCGCTAGCTTTGCTGCCGCTAACATCACCGCTAGCTTTGCTGCCGCTAACATCACCGCTAGCTTTGCTTCCGCTAACATCACCGCTAGCTTTGCTGCCGCTAACATCACCGCTAGCTTTGCTGCCGCTAACATCACTGCTAGCTTTGCCACCGCTAGCTTTGCTGCCTCTAACATCACCGCTAGCTTTGCTGCCGCTAACATCACCGCTAGCTTTGCTGCCGCTAACATCACTGCTAGCTTTGCCACCGCTAGCTTTGCTGCCTCTAACATCACCGCTAGCTTTGCTGCCGCTAACATCACCGCTAGCTTTGCTGCCGCTAACATCACTGCTAGCTTTGCCACCGCTAGCTTTGCTGCCTCTAACATCACCGCTACCTTTGCCATCGCTAGCTTTGCCATTGCTAGCTTTGCCATCGCTAGCTTTGCCATCGCTAGCTTTGTTGCCCCTAACATCACAGCTAGCTTTTCCACCGCTAGCTTTGCTGCCGCCAACAACAACGCTAGCAGACATCTCGTGAGTGGATGAGCGCTTGTTCTTTCCTTTTCCCTGAATCGTCTTTTCTGTCTTGCTGTGGGTGTCGTGGACGTAGCTGTGTTCTGTTTGGAGCTGGAATGAAGCCTCAAGGACCAGCGGGTTTATTCTGTGCATCACCGCTAGCTTTGCCGCCCCTAACAATACCGCAAACTTTGCTGACGCTAACCATGTAGCTAGCTTTGCCGCCCCTAACAATACCGCAAACTTTGCTGACGCTAACAATGTAGCTAGCTTTGCTGCCGCTAACAATGTAGCTAGCTTTGCCGCCACTAACAACAACGTTACCTTTGTTGCCGCTAAAAACAACGCTAGCGAACATCCCGAGAGTGAATGAGCGATGCATGACGCAGCGACTGAGCGAAAGCAGCCGTTGCATTTTGGTCTTTTCTTTTCCTTTAATTGTCTTCTTTCTTTCTCCGTCTGGATGTAGCGTACCTGTGGATGTAGCGTACCTGTGGATGTAGCGTACCTGTGGATGTAGCGTACCTGTGGATGTAGCGTACCTGTGGATGTAGCGTACCTGTGGATGTAGCGTACCTGTGGATGTAGCGTACCTGTGGATGTAGCGTACCTGTGGATGTAGCGTACCTGTGGATGTAGCGTACCTGTGCTCTGCCGCTGGCGTCCTCGGGCACCAGCGGGTTCATTCTATGTGCATGTGCTTCCCCCCTGTAGACTCTGGCCGCCCTAACGAGAAATTCAATAAATCTGCTTCCAAACCACCTCGCACAAGCTTTGCATGTCCACTCCGGCCCCGAGGAAATTAACACGCGAATAGAGAACGCCATCGACTTACGGAGTGGCGATAAGTTGAGAAGGGAGCATATCGCTCCTTTCTCGCTGATGTTTAAAGACGGCAGCCTGGAAGAGAAGGTAGTGGCGCGTGAGACGGCCACTGTTTCATGTTACTGTGGTCTTCTCCTCTTGTCCTCATCTCACGTCAAGGTTTCCAGAAGCAAGACACAACGTTTGTTCCCTCATGAGTGAACTAAAGGATGTGTTGATGTGTTGATGTAACACAAGGCTGCAGCTGAGCGACGTCATGGCAGTAAATATGCGACGCAGCGTTTATTAATAGTCCAGCGTATGGAGTCTGAAGGGTTATGACTTTATTTTATTAATCGGTCAGCAAATTAAAACTATTAAACATTTACTAGAACAAAGCCAATAAATATTTCCTTTAATCTGTATAGTTATGAATAAAAATGTTAATTGTTAATCTGAAATTAATACTTAGCTTATTTGTATTGTTAATTTAAATGAACATGAACCAACGAACACACGAAGCAAACGTGGACTCAAATGCAGCGTGAATGCAGTTTGACTAAATAAATGAAATAAATAAAATAATGAACATCATCAGCCTTCAGGTTACTCATGACGTCACCACCTTGTTCCTGCTCTTCCTCTGCAGCAGCGCCATGCATCCAGCAAAGACCCACACGCCTTCTGAGATGTTTCCTCAGAGCTAAATGATAATAATAAGAATAATAATATATATATATATATATATATATATATATATATATATATATATATATATATATATATATATATATATATATACTATTTACGTCATATTTGTTTTCTTTGGTGAATGCAGCGCTCTGCAGATTTTGGTCCTATTTATTTGTGTTTCTATGAAGTTAGCTCACGTTTAGCCTTTAGCATTTAGCCTTTAGCCCCTCCTCCTTCCACATCTGTGTTGTCCTCTTGAATCTCAACTCTAACGTTGTTGTTTATTGTTGTTGTTTGTCCTCTTTGGTCTCTGTGCTGTGATTGGCTGTTGGCCTCCTTTTGTTTTTCATTATTTTTGACCAAAGTTGTGATGAAACGTGAAGCCTCCTCTTGCTAATTTCCCAGCATCCTTTGAGAAAGAGAGCTGAATGTGTCCATTCAGTGCATCGCCGTGATTCAAGGGTTTTCCTGAAATCTTGTATTTCCCCCCTTTCCTCCTCCTCCTCCTCCTCCTCCTCCTCCTCCTCCCTGTCACAGTACTCCCAGATGAGGGACGAGGTCTTCAAGTCCAACCTGGTGTGCGCCTTCATCGTGCTCATCTTCATCACCACCATCCAGAGCCTGCTTCCCTCTGCCAGGTGAGAGAGAGAGAGAGGACCGGTGTGGCCGGCGGCCGTGAGGCGGCTGTTCCCTGACCGCCGGCGTCTCTGTGGTGTCTCTGCAGGATGGTGACCATGGCCGTCCAGTTCTCCGTCCTCATCCTGCTGCATTCCTGCCTCGTGCTCGTCACGACGGCCGAGGACTACAAGTGTCTGCCGCTCGTCCTGCGCAAAGCCTGCTGCTGGATCAACGAGACCTACGCGGCGAGGAACGTCATCATCTTCATCTCCATCCTCATCAACTTCCTGGCGGCCATGATCAATATCGTGAGTACAGGCTACCGTGGGGCGTATACTTCTATACAACCAGAGGAGTCAAAGGTGGTCAGGAGAGAGAATGCAGCTTCAACACATGAAGCATAGACTTCTATACAACCAGAGGAGTCGCCCCCTGGTGGTCAGGAGAGAGAATGCAGCTTCAACACATGAAGCATAGACTTCTATACAACCAGAGGAGTGGCCCCCTGGTGGTCAGGAGAGAGAATGCAGCTTTAACACATGAAGCATAGACTTCTATACAACCAGAGGAGTCTCCCCCTGGTGGTCAGGATAGAGAATGCAGCTTTAACACATGAAGCATAGACTTCTATACAACCAGAGGAGTCGCCCCCTGGTGGTCAGGAGAGAGAATGCAGCTTTAACACATGAAGCATAGACTTCTATACAACCAGAGGAGTCTCCCCCTGGTGGTCAGGAGAGAGAATGCAGCTTTAACACATGAAGCATAGACTTCTATACAACCAGAGGAGTCGCCCCCTGGTGGTCAGGAGAGAGAATGCAGCTTTAACACATGAAGCATAGACTTCTATACAACCAGAGGAGTCGCCCCCTGGTGGTCAGGAGAGAGAATGCAGCTTTAACACATGAAGCATAGACTTCTATACAACCAGAGGAGTCGCCCCCTGGTGGTCAGGAGAGAGAATGCAGCTTTAACACATGAAGCATAGACTTCTATACAACCAGAGGAGTCGCCCCCTGGTGGTCAGGAGAGAATGCAGCTTTAACACATGAAGCACAGACTTCTATACAACCAGAGGAGTCGCCCCCTGGTGGTCAGGAGAGAGAATGCAGCTTTAACACATGAAGCATAGACTTCTATACAACCAGAGGAGTCGCCCCCTGGTGGTCAGGAGAGAATGCAGCTTTAACACATGAAGCACAGACTTCTATACAACCAGAGGAGTCGCCCCCTGGTGGTCAGGAGAGAGAATGCAGCTCTAACACATGAAGCATAGACTTCTATACAACCAGAGGAGTCGCCCCCTGGTGGTCAGGAGAGAGAATGCAGCTTTAACACATGAAGCTTTGGCTCCACTTTTCTGGCTTTGCACCAAGACAGCTGTTTGTTTTACTTCTTTCGACCTCCACAGAGGTTCTTGTCCTTCACAATAAAAGCCCTGGACACAAACTGTTTAGCAGAGAGAACGTTTCACTTAAAGGAAACTCAATAAATAATCTTGCCGGCGCTCGTTAGCTTCGTTAGCTTCGTTAGCTTCGATAGCTTCGATAGCTTCCTGCTGTTCTTCTGCATCCAGAATCTGTTCACAGCTTTTACATCCAATAAGTGTTACAACTTACAAATATTTACATCGCTGTTGGTGTGAACAGATTTAATGCACTCCTACTCTTTAATCTAGCGCGTGTGTGTGTGTGTGTGTGTGTGTGTGTGTGTGTGCGTGTGTGTGTGTGTGTATGTGTGTGTGTGTGTGTGTGTTCATGGTGATGAAGGAACATGTCAGCCAGTGTAACAGTGTGGCTCATTGATGTGTTTTAAATGGAGCCCTCTGGCAAAGAGGAAGATGATATATTAGGCTCTGACACACACACACACACACACACACACACACACACACACACACACACACACACACACACACACACACACACACACACACTGTGCGTACATTCACTCTTGGTTTGGATCCAATCCAAATGTATTTATAGTTCACTGGTAACAACAATAATTGAGCTGAACGATCAAATAGATCAAAGACATTCAGACGCAGGAACACAACATGCAAACAATAATAATAACAACAAACAATGACCTCACTGTCGTATTTACGCCTTCAAGACGTCATGTTGAGCTTCGACGATAGCGTAGCCTAGCACCGATCCAACCAAACTCCATTCAAAAAACAAGCGTTTTAAGAGTCAGTCGCTGGTCTTGTTGAGGAGAAACCAGACGAAGCGCATCCTGATCCTCGTCCTCTTGAAGTTGTTCCCGCGTCCCTTTCTGTCCGTGTATTGCAATGAAATCTCAGCAGGATGCTTTATTTGGGTTCACACAGCGGCAGTAAACCAGCCGTTAGTTACAGCTCGGTGATGATTCACTGAGGATGCTGTGAGCCCAGACATGGTGAGCACCTACCTATAAAACCTGTGAACTCAAAGGATCCCACGAGTACCGCGACGCCTGAACACAGCACCGAACCATAAAAGCAAAAGAAAACTAGACAATAAATCAACAAACCACCTCCAGTCTTCTCCTCAAAGAGCAGTTCTTAAAGCCCAAATCCCACCGACGGGCAAACCGAGAGGAAATGTTGGAGCGTTTGTCGTTCGATGACCTTGTGTTTGAACAGAAAGAGGATCACGTGATCAGTTACACGACTAGATTCATTACCTTCTACTCCTTCATGTGTGCAGGCGCTCTTCTTCTCCTCCTGCAGGCGGCCTCTGAAGGACACGAGTCATTACTTAACTAAAGAACACGTAACCAGCTGATAATTAGCTTTTGCTGTTGCAGGGTCTCTAATTGCATGAAGCAGATTAAACAGCCCGAGGAAAAGATCTGCGAGTGGAAGGAAAAGAAGGAAAAGAAGTAAAAGGAAAGAAAGCGAGAGCTTTGTTTGTGTGAAGGAACTCCAAACACTGTGCGAGCGAGTCGTTGAATGAAATCCATTTACATCCTGAGTTATTGATGTTCAGCATCAGTGAGTACATTGATGGGACCATGAAGACGTCGTAAAATAAAAATAAAATATGTTGTCAGCGAACAAATTGGATTCAAACATTTTATGACTTTGTGCAGATCGAAGCCGCCAAAGTACTTTAGAGGTAAAAAACCACGATGTTCAGAGAGGATTTTATTCCCAAACGTTGTTCTCTCCTGCTGCTGGTTC
>NW_027175832.1:20708341-20720841 GCF_023055335.1 Clinocottus analis | reverse complement strand
CTGAAGACCTCAGTGTTCTAGGGTTAAAGACCTCAGTGTTCTAGGGTTAAAGACCTCAGTGTTCTAGGGTTAAAGACCTCAGTGTTCTAGGGTTAAAGACCTCAGTGTTCTAGGGCTGAAGACCTCAATGTTCTAGGGCTGAAGACCTCAGTGTTCTAGGGTTAAAGACCTCGGTGTTCTAGGGTTAAAGACCTCAGTGTTCTAGGGTTAAAGACATCAGTGTTCTAGGGTTAAAGACCTCAGTGTTCTAGGGTTAAAGACCTCAGTGTTCTAGGGTTAAAGACCTCAGTGTTCTAGGGTTAAAGACATCAGTGTTCTAGGGTTAAAGACCTCAGTGTTCTAGGGTTAAAGACCTCAGTGTTCTAGGGCTGAAGACCTCAGTGTTCTAGGGTTAAAGACCTCAGTGTTCTAGGGCTGAAGACCTCAGTGTTCTAGGGTTAAAGACCTCAGTGTTCTAGGGCTGAAGACCTCAGTGTTCTAGGGTTAAAGACCTCAGTGTTCTAGGGCTGAAGACCTCAGTGTTCTAGGGTTAAAGACCTCAGTGTTCTAGTGTTAAAGACCTCAGTGTTCTAGGGTTAACGTCTCTAACTCTAGAACACTGACGTCGGGTTTGGATATTTTCATTGTGTTGTATTTTAGTATATTTTGGTGAGAAGTATGTTCTATCAGGTACATCATATCGGGTGAAATACACGTCAGTGTTCTCGGGTTAAACATCCGGCACATTAATGTGACGCAGTTCTTCCCTGATGGAAAGGGCTTTCATGCTCCTCGCCATGGCAACCTTTGATCAGCGGCTCGGCGGCGGTGGGATGGGAGGGGAGACGAGCGTAATTGAGGGTTCCTTTGTAGCCCCATAAGAGTGGAGAGCGGCAGCATTTTGGAAGTCATCCAGTGGCATATTGATTTTCCCTCGGGGGTCAATGGCGCCGGTTGTTTGGCGAGGCGGAGACAATGACAGCTGCGTGCATGAGGTCGGCCGCACAAAGACACTTTTTCTACCCTTTGCGGCAAAGTGCGGCGAATAAAAATCGGAAACCCGCTTCCTATTTAGAGCGGCGTTAATTGTTTGACACGCCGAGTTTAAACACAGCGGGAACGCTCAATTACCGTCCTGGTGCTCAGACTCCCAGCAGGTGTTGTGGTCCAACCTCGTCTCCGCAGAATGACGCTCGTGTTCAAATCATTGCCGCCCACATTTTGAGTCAACGTGACGATCTAATATGACATTTTTTAATCATAATCTGGTTCACTCCAGCAGTTTGAACCCCGAATAAACAGATTTTCGCTGTGATTAAATGGCAATAATCTGGAAGATGTTACATCATGATGGTGATGAGTAAAGAGTCAGAGTCCATGCTTCATCCAGTCCGCCAACAGGAGGACAAACTTTTAAAATGCTTTGTTTTCTGGATGAAGTTCAGCTTTAAATAACAGCGTCTAAATTAAGGCGACGACGCGGTTCAACAGGAACATTTAAACACGTCGTGGAGCTTCGTCGGGTCTCACATATGAGGTATTATCAGCACAATCATTCCTCTGATTCAACAACAGGAGCATCTTGATGCTAAAGGACTTTAGCATCACAGAACCACACTAACAATCTCCCCACAGGCGGAAGAACGTCCTGCTTTTCTTCTCCTATTTGCAGCTTTGCATTGACGTCGTCCGTAATCGTTGATCACACATCTGACCTTTGAGTGGAGCTCAGATGCCGTGCAGTGATGCAAAGCATGAGTTATATATATACATACTGTGGAATAATGAGGCCGCTTCATCTTTTGGATTCGATGGTTTCAGTCCTTTGTCGCCAACCCGTGTGTTGTTGAGTACACACATCAGTGGCTGGTCCTTTCAGAGCGCCGTGCTCGTGATGTCATTGTGCTGTGAAGAAGAGAGGAAGAGCCCATCAGAGAGACTTTCATTCTTCTCCTCGCCCTTTTTCAATTACAATAATCTGAGCGGCGCTCTCGATCGGCTTGTCAGACAGCGAGTCCTGTGATGATCGGCGTCCTCGCGATAACCCGCCGAACACAAAGACGACGACAGCGCGAGCTCACGGGGAGGAGACGCTCCTCTTCCTCTTCCTCTTCCTCGTGCTTTTAGCCGGCCAGGAACACGAGCTTAATGTGTTTAGTTGAGCAGCTTTTCTTGGCGCTTTCATGCGCGTGTCCTGGCGTCCGTTTCTGCTTCTTTAGCCGCGGCCTCGCGGCGCCGACGCCAGATGAGGTTGTTCTTCAGGAGCGCTGCTTCCTGTCAGAGCAGTAATTACATCATCACGAAGCGCTTCATTACAGCGCCGCAGACGGGGCTCTAGCGTGGAGACGATTAGACGCCTTCATTTAGTTTTTGTATCGTGACGCCGTGCTTTCCTCCTGAACCATTTCAAGATGATTAGACGAGTCAAAGTTAGCTCAAAGTGCTCAAAGACTGTTGTTCACGTGAACGTCACGTGGATCCAAGAAGCTTCAAATGTGTTTCATAAGGTTTATAATGTGTATTAGATGGAGATTAAGCCTTCAGTGTAGTATTTCCCTCAGTAATAAGAGGAAGCACAAAGTCTTCACTTTATTACTCTCACACATTCATGTCCGAGCCAATTCAGCGCTTTTTCAGCGTCCGCCGTCTCGTTATCACGCCGCCACGCCCACAACCTCCACAACCCCGACTAGCCCACAACCTCCACAGACCCACAACCTCCACAGACCCACAACCTCCACAGACCCACAACCTCCACAGACCCACAACCTCCACAGACCCACAACCTCCACAACCCCGACTAGCCCACAACCTCCACAGACCCACAACCTCCACAGACCCACAACTTTGACAGACCCAGAACCAGGACCGGCCCTCGGGCCCTGCAGGCTTTGCGTCCGTAATGAGAAAAACAGAAAATGAGATTGAAGTGTTCCTCTCGCTCAGATGATTACGGCTCTAATTGATACAAAGATTAATCACAGTTTCCGCCAATCGCCCGAGAGAGAGGCGCTTAAATCCTGACCGGCTTATCTGTCTGGCCCCCGAAATTATTCTTTTAATATCAGAGCTCTCTCTCTCTCTCTCTCTCTCTCGCTCTCTCTCTCTCTCGCTCTCTCTCTCTCTCTCTCTCTCTCTCTCTCTCCTGCTAGTACAAACTAAATGGTACCGACTTTGTTTGCCTCTAATGTATTCAAATTGCTTTGTATTAATTGCGCATTCAGAAAAGCAATTTGTGTTGATATTAAATCCCGCTGCTGCGGATTGATCGCTCGCTCGTGTTCCATAATTGAGTAAAAACTTTCACAGATTTTGTTTAATTTTGCCGTTAATTCCAGAACCGGAGCTCCATCGTCTGAAAGAGATGAAGCAAGAAGTTATTGAAGAGTCTGGAAAGTCTGGAACTATAATACTAGTGGTAATACTAGTGGTAATACTAGTGGTAATACTAGTGGTAATACTAGTGGTAATACTAGTGATAATACTAGTGGTAATACTAGTGATAATACTAGTGGTAATACTAGTGGTAATACTAGTGATAATACTAGTGGTAATACTAGTGACAATATGAGTGCAGAGTAATGTTCAGTATCTGTTGGAAGCATTCATATATAATATATTTTAAAACTTCTCAAAGTTTGCTTTCAAATCTTCTGTGTGTGTGTGTGTGTGTGTGTGTGTGTGTGTGTGTGTGTGTGTGTGTGTTATCAGGTTAGATTGACAGCAACATAAGCAAACAATCTCACGTCTAAAGAGTACCTGAAAGAACGAGTATTGTATGTATATTGTGTATTGTACGTATTCAGAGTACCACGAGTTCGCCCTCACCGTCCTCTCCCCTCTGTTGTGTGTCGTTGTGTTGTGTCGTTGTGTAGCTGGAGTACACGGCGCGGCTGGACTTCCTGTGGCGCGTCCAGGCCAAAGAGGAGATCAACGAGATGAAGGAGCTGCGAGAACACAACGAGAACATGCTGAGGAACATCCTGCCCAGCCACGTGGCGCGCCACTTCCTGGAGAAGGACCGCGACAACGAGGTCAGCACAGACACACACACACACACACACACACACACACACACACACACACACACACACACACACACACACACACACACACACACACACACACACACACACACACAGCGGGTGACACGGGGTCGTACCGTCCACTGGGAGCGTCTCCAGCGGTATTGCTAACGTAGCATCACAGCCGCTAGCTTAAAACAAACTTAATGATGTGTTTAAGTGCACGTGGGAATTTCCAAGACTCTGGAGATTAAGAGATGAACAAATACCTTTTTACAAAATGCAAATGATCTCAAATTTGCACAGCTAATAAAATGCTAAAAAAAACAGCTAACAAAATGCTAAAACAGCTAAAAAATGCTAAAAAAAAAAACAGCTAATAAAATGCTAAAACAGTCTTTTTGCAGCGTCGGTGGGTGGGAGGTCTTCAGGGATTTAGGGAGTGTTCATTGGTTCAACACATGGGTTTATATCTCATCTGCAAGTGACTATAAAAAGTGAATCTTTGAACAAGAGACACAAACACATCATCTCTCTGGGTTTTGGGCTTCGAGCCTCTCCTCGTCGGCTCAGAGCAACTCTTTCCTCCAGTGAAAGGGGAGAAGTGTGTTCTTTCCTCTTTGTCGTCAGTTGTGACTCAGTCATTCTCACCGCGGGAACGCGCTGCGCTGCGGTCCGTCCAGGCGTGTCGGGAACCTGCAGATGAAGCGGTCCGGTCCGATATGGGAGCAGAGAGCAGGAGGTCCAGCAGCACCTCAGGGTGTCTCTGACCGGCTGAACGTTGGTCGCCTTCGTTTAGTACCGTCTGCAGCCGGGCGTCCATGTTCCAGAGAGAGAGAGAGAGAGAGGGAGAGGGAGAGGGAGAGGGAGAGAGAGAGAGAGAGAGAGAGAGGCTTGCTAATTGCTTTACAAACAGCTGCACAGAGAGGGGGGGGGGGGGGTTCAGCCGGAGAGCTTTTTTTGGGTCGTATGCATTTGATTTGATTTTAATAACATGTTGTCAGTCGGCAGCCGAGAACACATTGATTTGTCTCTGCGTCGCGGGAGTGACTCAGCTTCCTGCAGCCCCACAAAGTTTCTCTTTGTGTTCACCTCGTCGCTGCTGCGTCCTCCTTTCTGCTTTCATTTCCATCCGACGGAGCGGCTCTCGCTTAAGGTCTCAGACGGGAACACGAGAAGCGACGAGGCGTCTGGAAAGCCGGGATTTAAATTCTGTTTTCATGAGAGAATTAGAGAGTTTCAATCAGGAGGAACACAACCTTCAGTTCTGAAGAGTGGAGCCAAAGCTGGGTTGTATAGAAGTCACGGGGAAACCTGTAGGTTAGGCAGCATAGACTTCTATACAACCAGTGAGGGGCCTGAAAAGTGGAGCCGAAGCTTCATGTGTTAGAGCTGCATTTTCTCTACTGACCACCAGGGGGCGACTCCTCTGGTTGTATAGAAGTCTTCATGTGTTAAAGCTGCATTCTCTCTACTGACCAGCAGGGCAGACTCCTCTGGTTGTATAGAAGTCTTCATGTGTTAAAGCTGCATTCTCTCTACTCACCACCAGGGCAGACTCCTCTGGTTGTATAGAAGTCTATGCTTCATGTGTTAAAGCTGCATTCTCTCTACTGACCACCAGGGCAGACTCTTCTGGTTGTATAGAAGTCTATGCTTCATGTGTTAAAGCTGCATTCTCTCTCCTGACCACCAGGGCAGACTCCTCTGGTTGTATAGAAGTCTATGCTTCATGTGTTAAGGCTGCGTTGCTCCTCCACGGTTCCACTTCGCAGTCGCGGCACGTCGACGCTCCACCAGCGCCGGATATGGCGGAGCAGAAACTTTTGATGAACTGACTTATTGGAAAGATGTCATCTGCAGAGGCGGCAGCACGTTGGTATCGGATGATTCTGCACACCGAGGCAGGAAGTCCAGGGCTTAGCTGCAATCCAACAACATCTGGCTCCAGTCTGACACGACGGGGTTAAAGACACGAAGGGTTTGTCCTCTGGACACAACTTCAGATCAACCATCCTGATACTTCCATGAAGTGAAGGATCAAACCAACACAAACAGAGCAAATAATCAGCTTTAAACACATTTGCAGATGAATCACACGTTCCAGTGAACGCTGTGAAATGAGCCGCCAGCTGTTAGGATGAAAGATGAGACGACGTTCACCAGCTTTTTATGTTCTCTCCCACCAAAACGAAAGTTAAATATTTTAGCTTCTTTTTGTGTTTGATGGAGCTCATTTTTTCGATTCCTCCTCTGCGTCGCCGTCATATCGACTTCTCCAATCTCGCCTCTGCGAACAAAAAGGCGAGCGAGCGGCGGATGAATTATGAATGTGAGGAGAGGAGCGCTGGTATCAGTCTGCTGCCGAGCCGCTCCTAATTATAAAGGGTCACGATTAAAAATGCATCCATTAGGAAAGGTTGGCTCCTGATCACGTGCTACATTATTGATGAGGCTGATTATTGTTTCTATGTGATTTAGATACTGAAACTCTGATTTATTCATGGACTCCAACACCCCGAAGAGATGCGGATGATTTGTGGAATTAATCAGAGTCGTTGATCTGAACTTTTTTATTTTGGGGCTTTTTAAAAATGTTTTCTTAGTTTATTAGGAGGGGCGACTCCTCTGGTTGTATAGAAGTCTGCTTCATGTGTTGAAGCTGCATTCTCTCTCCTGACCACCAGGGGGCGACTCCTCTGGTTGTATAGAAGTCTGCTTCATGTGTTGAAGCTGCATTCTCTCTCCTGACCACCAGGGGGCGACTCCTCTGGTTGTATAGAAGTCTGCTTCATGTGTTGAAGCTGCATTCTCTCTCCTGACCACCAGGGGGCGACTCCTCTGGTTGTATAGAAGTCTGCTTCATGTGTTGAAGCTGCATTCTCTCTCCTGACCACCAGGGGGCGACTCCTCTGGTTGTATAGAAGTCTGCTTCATGTGTTAAAGCTGCATTCTCTCTCCTGACCACCAGGGGGCGACTCCTCTGGTTGTATAGAAGTCTTCAGGTGTTAAAGCTGCATTCTCTCTCCTGACCACCAGGGGGCGACTCCTCTGGTTGTATAGAAGTCTATGCTTCATGTGTTGAAGCTGCATTCTCTCTCCTGACCACCAGGGGGCGACTCCTCTGGTTGTATAGAAGTCTATGCTTCAGGTGTTAAAGCTGCATTCTCTCTCCTGACCACCAGGGGGCGACTCCTCTGGTTGTATAGAAGTCTATATAAGTGACTCTACTTCTCTCTTGATGTTTTCCCTCAGTAAACATTGTAAACATGAGTTTATGTCTCAATCTCTAGTTTCAAGTCTTCTTCTATACAGCCTGATGTTCAAACAGACCATAATAAGGGGACGCTTTAGGGCGGGGCTAAAGGTGATTGACAGGAGGACACCAGAGACGTGTACAGCGTCTCTATAAACCTCTGAGCTCTGACTGACGTGATCCTGCAGAGACGCAGTGGAGAAATTAAATCAGTTAAACAGCATATTTGACATTTGACCGAGCTCATTGAGTTTGCATAATGTCAGCGGCGATGTCGCAATTACGTCGGAGGCTTATTTTCACGAGTCTTAATTAAATGGAAAAGTCAAGCGGAACACAGAGAGAGAGAGAAGCCGGACTCGGTTAATTATTCATGTGAAATGTTGGACACTGTGTTTACCAGCTCGTTATTAAAACATCCACAGAAACAGAAAGATGCCATGATTCACTCGGCGTGCCGTCAGTGTGAGAGTGTCGCGCTCGCTCGTGTGTCGACGTTGCCCCCTGGTGGGGAGACGGTGCAGCTGCAGCGTCACAGAGCACCAACCCTTTCAAAGCAGCACATTGTGCACGCGTTTAACAATATTTGCAAAAAGAAAGGAAAAAGAAACATTTAAACAATCAATTAAAATCCTTTTTTTCTTCCCGTGAAGGTAAATATGACATTAAAGCCATTACCTCACAATTTCAATCAATAATATCCTGACATCCATCAATTAACCTGAATCATGAAGCTTCAGCAACACGAGGTGTGTGTGTGTGTGTGTGTGTGTGTGTGTGTGTGTGTGTGTGCCTCTGTATCACACTAAGCCCGCCCACTTTTCAATGGTCCAATCAGTTGTAAAGGATTTTAATAACCCTTCCTCCCCTTATGTAACTGTGCACAAAGCTGCATTCTCTCTCCTGACCACCAGGGGTCGACTCCTCTGGTTGTATAGAAGTCTATGCTGCATGTGTTAAAGCTGCATTCTCTCTCCTGGCCACCAGGGGTCGACTCCTCTGGTTGTATAGAAGTCTATGCTTCATGTGTTAAAGCTGCATTCTCTCTCCTGACCACCAGGGGGCGACTCCTCTGGTTGTATAGAAGTCTATGCTTCATGTGTTAAAGCTGCATTCTCTCTCCTGACCACCAGGGGTCGACTCCTCTGGTTGTATAGAAGTCTATGCTTCATGTGTTAAAGCTGCATTCTCTCTCCTGGCCACCAGGAGGCGACTCCTCTGGTTGTATAGAAGTCTATGCTTCATGTGTTAAAGCTGCATTCTCTCTCCTGGCCACCAGGAGGCGACTCCTCTGGTTGTATAGAAGTCTATGCTTCATGTGTTAAAGCTGCATTCTCTCTCCTGGCCACCAGGAGGCGACTCCTCTGGTTGTATAGAAGTCTATATAAATGACTCTAACCCCCCCAACAGGAGCTGTACTCCCAGTCCTACGACTCCGTGGGCGTGATGTTCGCCTCCATCCCCGGCTTCGCTGACTTCTACTCCCAGACGGAGATGAACAACCAGGGAGTCGAGTGCCTCAGGCTGCTCAACGAAATCATCGCCGACTTTGACGAGGTGAGACCGCGAAAAAGCCCTTTGAAGTGCTGCCGCTTCCCACTTCAGAATAACTTTTTTAACACGCCGAGGGTCCGCCTCCCACGTCTGCATCGGCGTCCACTTTTTTCTTCTTTAGATTAAAGCGTCCCGGAAACGCTTCAGAGGGGATTAATGCAAAACGCCGAGACGGGGATGCGTCTGCATGCCCTCGCATTTATCTCAAGACTCAGCATCAGGCACTCGGTCTCCATGAAGCAGCCTCCTGAGAGAAATGTGGGTCGAGTGACTGAAGTATTTATACTTTTGGTTCGCCCGCTTCTTTATTTCTCACCGGTTTTCCACTGAAGGAACAGAACTGAAAGAGGAACTCGCTCTCGACTGAGCCACATATTAAGTATTAAGACGACTACATGCAGGTGAATGTGGTGTCACATGTCTGGCCAAAGAGATCACAAAGATGCAACAAGGTCAAGACACCAGGGGAACAGACCTCAGGATACAAGTTCAAACATAAAACATATGAATGCTCACAAAGACGCGCTGCTTCTGCTATCAACGTGCTTTGTTAGTTACTAATATAACCAAGGTAAGTGGTGGTGGGTGCATGCTACCATCAGGATACTTGAGCAACAAGCAGCAACCGGCAATTCACAGGAAAAGAAAATGAAAGAAATTCTGTAATTTTATTTATTTATTTCAGCCTTGTGTGTGTCTCATGTCGAGTAAACAAGTCCTCTGTTGACGCTGCGTTCACTCACAGCCTGATGAGGGGAGTTGAAAAATAACTGATATTTTGGCATTTTGTCATACAAAACTGAGCTCAAACAAAATCCATTTGATCTAATTTAAGTGGATTTATTCCAGTAAGATTATTTCAAATGAGACTTCCTGTGACGAAAAGAAACCCAGACGAACCCCAAACTAGTTTTTATTGTCTGAATGGTTCTCGTGTTCTGAGCATCTCGTGCTGGATTCATCTCTTCTTTCTTTCTTTCTTTCTTTCTCTCTTTCTTCCCAGTTGCTCGGAGAGGATCGGTTCCAAGACATCGAGAAGATCAAGACGATCGGCAGCACCTACATGGCCGTCTCTGGTCTGTCCCCCGAAAAGCAGGCGAGTCACGAACTTGTTTGTGTTTATTTTTCATGGTGGAGACTCCTCTGGTTGTATAGAAGTCTCTCCACATGCCTCTACTTCTCTCTTGGTGCATTAAACATTGTGAACATGAGGTTATGGTCTCAGTGGTCAATGCATCCACCCTGCTGCCTCCATCAGGACTGCCGCTGACTCTTCTTCTGCTCTTCTTCAGCAATGTGAAGACAAATGGGGTCACCTGTGTGCGTTGGCGGATTTCGCCATCGCCCTGAACGAGAGCATCCAGGAGATCAACAAGCACTCCTTCAACAACTTTGAGCTGAGGATCGGTGAGAGCTCCGCCTCAACACGTGAACATTCAACATGTGAACGTTCTCTCTGCAAAGGTTGACTTTGATAAAGTGAAGCAGAACAAAGTTACAGAGGGTTTAGAACAGAACATTCAGAGGAGGTCCCATTGAGGCCCAATACCCCCAATGGCCCCATTGGACCCAATGGCCTATTGGGTCCATTGGGTCCATTTGAATGCTATTTAAATTGTCATGTACCAAACCATAATTTTCACTTGTATATTACGTATCAAAGGTTAAGTTTCACTATCCGATCACCTTGTGCCTCTTGGACAGGTATGGCCCACGGCTCGGTGGTGGCGGGCGTGATCGGCGCCAAGAAGCCGCAGTACGACATCTGGGGGAAGACGGTGAACCTGTCCAGCCGGATGGACAGCACGGGGATCAGCGGCAAGATCCAGGTCCCCGAGGACACCTTCCTGATCCTGAAGGAGCGCGGCTTCGCCTTCGAGTACCGCGGCGAGATCTACGTGAAGGGCATCAGCGAGCAGGAGGGCAAGATCCGGACGCACTACCTGCTGGGCCGCGTGCAGCCCAACCCGCTCATCATGCAGCCGCGCAAGATCACCGGCCAGTACTCGCTGGCCGCCGTGGTGCTCGGCCTGGTGCAGTCGCTCAACCGGCAGAAGCAGAAGCAGATCCTCAACGAGAACAACAACTCGGGCATCCTGAAGGGCCACCACCACTACAACCGCAGGACGTTGTTGGCGCCCGGCAGCTCCGAGGCCGGAGCGGGGCACCACCCCGAGGCCGCCGACAAGGCCGAGCTGTCCTGAAGGTCGTCCCGGAGCTTCGGCTCCGCCGCGCAGGCTTCCTCGGAGGCGGAGCTGCTCCACGGGCAAAAAAAACAAACATCCCAGTTGGTTGAGTAAAAAAACAAAAAGCGCAGTGGGTGCAGGTTTTCTTTTTTTTTCTGGAGATGCAAACGAAAGGAAAGGAGTTCCTCGGGAGTCACGGCAACTTTGGTGTCGGAGCGCCGGAAGCTTCCGGTTGGTTCCAGACCTCCGGACGGACGCACAATGGAGCGGGTCTGGTTCTGTGCTGACTGGCGTCCGTTTGCCCCGTCGGCTCGAAGACTTTCGTCGCTACTTGTTTGGGTCGAATGGAATTTGTTTGTTTTTTTCGGTTTCAGGAAACCCTTTCAAACCTTCTGACACCTGAAGGTGGAGATCCATCACATCATCTGGCCGACAAGCGGTCCGGTTTGCTTCGGCAAGGTGGGCGGGGCTTGGTTCTCGGCTCGAAGTGACGTGTCCCAAACTTTAATTATTTTACAAATCGGCAGTACTTTAAAGTATGTTTCTGAAAACAGAAAATAGCGAGAAAGTAAACCATCTGATCCCAAGTTGGGCGACTTCCTCTCGCGATGGACGGACTCGAATTGCATAAAGTTGAGATTGAGTCGTGCTAACGCGCTGCCGGCTCGCTAGCGCTCTCTTTCCACAGAAGGTGAATGGGAATCCGTCGACTTCTCGTTCGTCAACGCATCTCCGCCTTAGCGCTACGACCGTGGTTCTCTCCAAGCACAGTCGTTAACGACTGTGCTTGGAGAGAACCACGGTCGTAGCGCTAAGGCGGAGATGCGCTAACGTATGACGTGATAGCTCCACGCGGGAGTTCAAGTTCAAAACGTTTCAGAAAAGGCGCCGGTTGTAAATAGCCCGTCTGTCCGTCCTAAACTTTATATCAAGAACACCGTCGGACGTTTGAGATAAACAAGACAACAAGACGGTGGCCCAAACAGACAATGGAGTAGGAGCGATGCTACGCTAGCACGTCATGGGGGGTTTGAGGTGTTTCACATGTTATGAAAAAAAGTGTTTCCAAATGTTTCCATGAAGGAAAGAATCAAACGAGGGGAAGGAGAGGAACACCGAACCTGTTGGAAAACCAGCAGGAGTTTCTCACATTATGAGGCTCGTTAGCCGGTGAGCTAACTGAGCTAACGGATCTATTTGAGCTAACGCGTGCAAACGAGCTAACGGAGCAAACAAACCCCGCCGATCTATCCAACCTCATGAATGTCGCTGAAGACAAGGTCATCTTTTCTCTGGCTCCTCCCACTCAGGCTTAACTCAACCAATGAGATTGTTTCCTGCCCTCCAAAACCGCAAAACCGCTCGGCTTTTGGTGAATGTGCGTTGAACTGAAACTCCTGAAACTTCTTCGTTCCGAGGAGGAGGAAGAGGAGGAGGAAGAGGAGGAGAAGGAAGAGGAGGAAGAAGATGTCTGTCGGACTGACTAACGTTCCTCCCGTC
>NW_027175832.1:20658341-20703341 GCF_023055335.1 Clinocottus analis | reverse complement strand
GCTAACAGGGGCTAATGGAGGATGATTGGGCTAACGGGGGCTAACAGAGTTTAACAGAGGCTAACGGGGGCTAACAGGGCTAACATACTGGTTGTTGAGGAGCTTTTAGACGTCTTCGCCTCCAACTTGCAGGTCTGAAGGTGAACCAGAGCGGTTGATCAGCAGCTGGTCCTTTATTTATATATATATATATATATATATATATATATATATATATATATATATACTGTGTGTGTGTGTGTGTGTGCATCTTCAGCCCTGTGTTCATGTCTTTGTGTGCTCATGTACATATGCCATCCCATGCTCTCTCTCTCTCTCTCTCTCTCTCTCTCTCTCTCTCTCTCTCTCTCTCTCTCTCTCTCTCTCTCTCTCTCTCTCTCTCTCATTGCTGCTCTTGTGCCTGTTGCTAGGCGAGAGTCGGCGGCGCCTCCGCAGCCAATGGCGATGAAGCAGGAAGCTCGGGGGACCAATCAGGGCACGGCTGGGCTCGGCCTGGCTGTAGTTCCTTCCCGCTGGTTCCTGCAGGGCGATGCAGCGACAGCAGAGGTCCTGGTGAGCAGACGAGCTCGTGCCTTCGGGGTTCGGTGGACTTATGTCACCATGAAAACTATTTATTAATATAGAAACGTTGCGTTGCTGCTAAATGGAGTCAATCAACTTCTGCAGCAAATAAACCAAGTGAGCTGAAAGACGAGAGGTTCAATCTCTGAACGGGTTCTGATCCTGTCAGTGGAGGGAACCTCCTTATCCTCTTTTAAATGAAATACGTGTTGAGGTGCGCTCGTTTCTAAGTCATGACTGTTCAAATCAAAGCGCGGTGAAGTCGACCAGGAGATGTTCAGTCGTCCACGTCCCCCTGAACGCAACGCGCTGAAACCTCGTGAAGGTTCTGGTTCCTGAAGCGGCGCACTAGATCCTCGTCTGCGTCGCCCCGAAGCCGAGCGAGTCCGATTACATCACCGCGAATGTCTGCTGACGAGCGGCCCGACGGATCCGTCCTGACGGCGCCGAGCGGAGACGCCGGCAAGATTCTGCTCGTTTGGCCCCCGGAGGGCCCCGGGGGTCCAGAGCATCGGCACGCCAGGAGGATCTGACTGATCTTCCACAAAGCCTCTCTCTCTCTCTCTCTCTCTCTCTCTCTCTCTCTCTCTCTCTCTCTCTCTCTCTCTCTCTCTCTCTCTCTCTCTGATCCTCCCCCACAACGCCTGGCTTTGAAAGTGGAGAGCGATGGATTCTGGGTAAGGACCTGCTCACAGTCAGCAAGCTAAATGACACGGAGGCTTTCAAAGCGGCGCTCGTATAGTTCGTCGCACCGGCTTCAAAGGGACAGTCGCACTGTAGAGGAGGAGGAAGAGGAAGAGGAAGAGGAGGAGGAGGAAGAAAGAGAGCAGGGCGAGCAGCAGAACAGAAAGAGACAAGCGAGGAAGCTTCTCCACAAGACTCGTACGTCTGCTGAGGCCTGCTGGGAAAATTACACAAGCTGGAGAAGTTTACCGTCCGCTAGACACGAGGAAACCAATATGTAGAGCAGCATAGACTTCTATACAACCAGTGAGTGGCTCCTCTGGTTGTATAGAAGTCTATGTTTCATGTGTTAAAGCTGCATTCTCTCTCCTGACCACCAGGGGGCGACTCCTCTGGTTGTATAGAAGTCTATGCTTCATGTGTTAAAGCTGCATTCTCTCTCCTGACCACCAGGGGCCGACTCCTCTGGTTGTATAGAAGTCTATGCTTCATGTGTTAAAGCTGCATTCTCTCTCCTGACCACCAGGGGGCGACTCCTCTGGTTGTATAGAAGTCTATGCTTCATGTGTTAAAGCTGCATTCTCTCTCCTGACCACCATGGGGCGACTCCTCTGGTTGTATAGAAGTCTATGCTTCATGTGTTAAAGCTGCATTCTCTCTCCTGACCACCAGGGGGCGACTCCTCTGGTTGTATAGAAGTCTATGCTTCATGTGTTAAAGCTGCATTCTCTCTCCTGACCACCAGGGGGCGACTCCTCTGGTTGTATAGAAGTCTATGCTTCATGTGTTAAAGCTGCATTCTCTCTCCTGACCACCAGGGGGCGACTCCTCTGGTTGTATAGAAGTCTATGCTTCATGTGTTAAAGCTGCATTCATTTGCCATTTTGAGACTGCAAAGGACCCATCAGTGTGTTCATGATGTATTATAAACATAACACCATGTTCTCTGGATCATGTTCTCTGTGGACACCAGGATCTTCTTGGTGGATGGACGTGTCTGGCCCGTCTCACCTGGGTGGGCGTGTCCTCTTCAATACATCCAGGAGCTACTTCCTCCCTCAGCCTTCACTCCATCAGGGCTGGTTTTGGCTGCATGAGAAACATCGCCTCCACTTCCTGTTTCTGCGCTTCTTATCTGGGCTCGTCGTCGCCTGAGTAAAGGCACGGGGGAGGAGGAATCACCGGGTGAGAATCGGTGTCTGAAGAGGCGTAAATCACAGCGGAGAGATTAAGCCTTGATTTACGACCCGCCCCCGCCTCAAAGAGAGAGAAAGAGGAAGAGATAAAGACATCAATCGTCCTGTAGCCGAGGCTTCGTTCTTCCGTGTTTGTCCTTTTTTTTTTTACTGTGTCCCCGACAACGTTTCTCTCTTTTTCATGCGATAAGGTGGAGTGAAATCTGCCTTTGAGGACCTTCGGGTGTCATCTCTGTGTGGAGGGTGAGGCCGGTGCTGCTGGATGTTTGAATGGGAAACAAATACATACATTTTTCTTTCATTCTAATTTGTTTTAGCCAAAGATATTCACTTCCAACCCGACAAACATGACGTTGCTTGCTCAGTTCTGGAGTCTGATACCAAAATGTTTGGATCTTGAGCTGCTTATTGTTTCACCAGAACCTGCGAGGGGGAGCGACCACGAACTGTTTTATATTAAAGAGTTTCTTCTATAATCCATCCAATCTAACAAGAACCCTCTCTTATACCAAAGGTGTCCTATGAAACCCACCCAATCCATCAAGATCTCTACTTATGTTTCCCCTTCTATATCTCAAGGTTTCCATCCAGGTTTCCTCTAGATTTCCCCCGTTGTTCCTCAAGAGGGTCCTACCAGCCCATCAGACCCGACCCTCTTGAGGAATCCCACAACACTCCTGGTTCTCAATCAGTTTTTGGGAATGTGGTCTGGGACGATACCTCCAACCATCCTTGAAGAACTCTTCCTTCCAACAAGGATTCTCTGGATGAAACGGGTTCTCATTGGATCTCTTATTAGTCTTACAAAAACCCATGAAAACCCTGTTCTTCTAGAAGAAGCTTTCTGGTTGGAAGCTGCAGGAAGAACCTTCTGGATCCCTGCTTTCTCAGAGCGTGACCCAGCGGGCTCTGGGTTCTGAG
This sequence comes from Clinocottus analis, assembly GCF_023055335.1. Taxonomy (NCBI): domain Eukaryota; kingdom Metazoa; phylum Chordata; class Actinopteri; order Perciformes; family Cottidae; genus Clinocottus; species Clinocottus analis. Next base: position 20,699,979 of record NW_027175832.1, on the reverse strand, counting down.
CCACAGACGATATTGAGATGTGAACCATTGTTATTTACCAGTGCATTGGGTCTGACGGCAGCGATGTTCTTTGTGTTAACTTGTGAGTGTGCGTGAAAAAAAAGTGGACTTGCACAAAAATCCTTCGAGTTTCAGTCAATTTCTTACATTTTATTACTGTTGCACCATTTATATAATTTTGAATGCATCAATTTCCATATCGTCTTGTTCATGTTTCTGGTTGTGGATGAGCGCTGGAGCGAGCGTGAGGTCATGGAATGAGAATACCAACTGTAGTTGCCATGGATGCAGACTGAGAAAGATTATTTTTTTTGTCTTCTTTTTTATTTATTTTTTGTTTCCACTTGACCAAAAAGACGGGACTACAGGTTCACCCAACCACGGACATGCAAGTTATTTACTGAGTCAAGAGAAGGAAGGGGAAGTGAGACCAGAGCGACGCTCCTCCGGCTTCTGGTCTGCTACGGTTTGACGAGTGAAGGAGGAAACCACGTCGCCCGGCCGGAGGATGGACGCAACGGAGAAGGTTGGCAGATGAAGAAATATATACGTACTGTGTACTTGTACACACACGCCGAAGGTGGAAACGAGGCTTCACCTCAAATCTGGGGAGCGCTGGCACCTCAGTTTCTATCTCGTGAAACGTGTTCAGTCCGCTGGAAGTTTGTCATGTGTTTATCTGACAAGGAACCGATGACGTCACTGATCACATGACTCATCAATCTTTCTTCCTTTCTGCGGATGCTGACGCTCGACAACAGTAAAGTGTCCTAATGCTTATTTTTGCGCGAGTACCTTTTCTTCCTTCCAGCCCTGCATGTGTGTACACGTACGTCAAATATATATTTTTATTTTCAAAAAGTAAAGGAAGATGCATGAGGGGGTGAAAATGACAAAAAATCAGAAGCGCCTGTTTTTCATGCGCAAGGCTTTTCCATCCCATAATAATGAGGCTTTCACCTCGAGGGGACCCGACCGTGGGTTCAGGGACCAGTTTCGCCTGCTGGGAACCAAACTGGTGAGGTCACTGGTTCACTGGTTTCACTGGTTCACTAACATGAACGTTCACAATATGGGTTTGGATCGGAATATTTGATCCAAAATACCAAATAAATTGGTGTTTTTTGGGGGGTTTGTTCTCATTTAGTGATTCTCTTCACAACATCTGTCCACTATATCATATACTTTTAGTTTCCAAGTATATTTTGCTGCTATTTCTTGACTTAAGTCTTAAAGTTTTTACTTACTGCACATTTAAGTGACGTCCAGAAACAGAAGACAATCACAGCTTTAACTCCTGCTTCAATCCGTCTGAGCGGAGCTCCAACAAACTGGGTTGTTGGGTCGATGTCACCGGGTCGGCGGGAGTAAACCTGTCTTCTAAAATTAAAACAAAATCTGTTGTAATTTAGTGCTCAGATCAGTTCGGAGGATCAGAGACGTCTCTCAGACTTTCTCAGGACACTGAGGCATCGCGTCGGCGAGGCTCTGCAGATTTTACAAGTGTTTTACAAATGTTAAAAAAAAACCTCTTAGTTGACTTACAATATAGCGCTAAGGGTTTCAGTACAAAATCTAGAAGTTTTATCTGAAAAAATTCCTACGACTGTTTTTTTTTACACGTCTAAGAATGTGTTTTGCTCTGCAGAGTCGGCTTCGGTTCCACCTCCGGATGTCTGGAGGAAGCCGGAGCGCTCGTGATCCTCACGGGGGATTCAAACCCTTTTCTGTTCCAGCGGGGTGCGAACCACAGACGGTCCAGCTGGTGAGTTCTCAAACCCCGTCTCGTTTATTGCCACTTAAAACCTCCTGAACAACCCAATTAACAAGCGGCGGCTCCCCGCTAACAGTTAGCTACCAGCTAGGGTTAGCTAAACTAGCTAACGGGCTAACTTTAAACCCCGACACATTAGTTAGCTGTGTCTAGTTAGCTCGTCGGCTCGTTTCGGCTAACGTTACTGAAGCCTGCTTTGGTTGGCCGATTGTGGCTAGCTGCTAGCTGCTAGCTGCTATCACAGCCTCCCAGAGCGGACTGGGAGCCGGGTCAAGCGTCTTGACGAGTGAAGAAGAGGCGTGACGGGTGATGGGTGATGGGAAGGCGAGGCGAAGATGGCCGACAGACTCGTATCAAAGTTCAAATACTACAGCAGAAAAAAAATAGAGTAAAACATAACAATAATAATAGCAATAATCATCTGCAGCGGTGGGAAACTTTCTCAAGTGGTCCTCAATTAAACAATTCATCATCATCACAATTATTATTATTATTATTATTATTATTGTTGTTGTTGTATCATAATATGGGTGGGCTAGTTAGTTTCATTTTTTTTATTTTTTTTATTTCTTTTATTATCTTCATCCCCGTTGAGTTAGGTACTTTATTTTTTTTTTCATTTTCCGAAAAAGAAGCCGTCCATTAATCTTGAACTGCTACGGTTTGATCCTTGCTTGGCGCCTCGGTGGCGTTCGCTTCCTTGGCGGGAGGCTCGGCGGCGGCTGGTGTTGAACTAGGGGCGGCGGCGGCGGCGGCGGCCTCCTTTGCCGGTGCGGGAGTCGCTGCTGCCGCTGCTGCCACCGCTGCCGGAGGCGCCACCGCCTCCGTGGGCTTGGGGTCGGCGGCGGCAGGGGCCTCGGCTTTGGCTGCTGGTGCCGCGGGGGCCTCAGTCTTTTTGGCGTCGGCCTCACCCTTATTCTCAGCCGCCGCCGCCGGAGCGGGCGCCGCGGCCTTCACCTCGGGCTCCTTGGCGACGGGGGCCGATTCTTTGGCCGGAGCGACGGGGGCCGCCGCTGCCGCCGCCGGTTTCTCCTCGGCCTTGGCGGGCTCGGCGCTCTTGGGCGCCTCTGTTTTGGGCTCTGCGTTGGCGGCGGGTTTCTCGGGCTCCTTCGCGGCGGGAGCGGCGTTCTTTTCCTCCTCCTTGGGCGCCGCGGCGTCTGCCGCCGCCGCCGGCTCCTTGGCCGCCGTGTCGTTGGCTACCTCCTTAGCGTCGGTGGCGGCCGGGGCCTCGTCCTTGTTGTCCTTGGGCGCTTCGCTCTCCTCCGCTGAGGCCCCCTCGGCTTTGGCATCCTTGTCTTTGGCCTTGTCGTCGTTCACGTTGTAGCCCTTCTTCTTTTTGCTGAGCTTGCCTCCCATTTTGGATCTCTGGCCTCTGGGAAACACAAAGGGAAAGAGACTTTGAGTGCCGTAGAAACACAATCATTCACCTTGAAGAAGCACAACAACGAGAAAGTAAACAAACAAACAGACCAGATGGAAGCAACAACCAGCACAAACTAAGTCTGGAGCTCCAGTGAAGGAAACATCTCCACTTATGACGAAGTAAAGAGAGCAAGAACAAGAAGCTCGTGAAAGTGTTATGGAACATCTCCCAGAATGCATTGCTTCCTCTCTCAGAGCGTGCTCGCTGACGAGGAGAAGAAACAGAAATGTGAGTTCTGACTTCGGGAGTTTTGTGTTTTCCGAAACCGAGACGAGTTTTTCCTGCGAAGACAGAAGTTTATTTTGAAAGGACGGCGTGTGCGTAACCTGGACGCGTGTCGCCGGCTGAAATAAGATAATAAATGAACGTTGTGTGAGGAGAAACTGGAGCGTCATGTGAAGCGTTTTGAACATGTAGAACGATGCATTTTATTTTGAAAAATGTAAGGAATTCTGGATAAAAAGGACTCCACTACTGCTTTCTCATGTGATTAAGAGCTGACAGCTATTGTTAGACAGCACTGAAGGGAGGCAGGCTCACACACACACACACACACACACACACACACACACACACACACACACACACACACACACACACCGGCAGATTCCTGGCCCGCTCCTGGAGTTGAAGCATTTTTTCATGGTTTCTCCATCTGTTTCCTCGGTGGGGGAGACGAGTCCCGCGTCACATTAATTCAGACGTATTAGCAGCAAAGAACCTGCTGCTGTTTGAAGGATGAAGTCTGGATGTCGACGCGTGAAAACGCCCCAAAAAAAACAGTCCTGGCCGTTTATCTTTCTCATTAGGAAAAGGATTTAAAACGGCTGCAAAACAGCCTGAAATCTAAAGATGTTTCCAACGCGACAGCATTCAGACAAGAAAATACTTTGTTTGTTCACCGTCACTGAAACGAAGCAACGCCTCAGATTCACGACAGAAAGAAGTCGCGAAAAGAAATCTCGGAAAAAACAACGTATTCCTGATATAATATATTTTATATAAAGTTTAAACTGAACATTTAGTGGTTAGAAATCATCGTTATTCTAAATTGTTTAGAGACATTTATTTGTCTCAACCCATTTTACTTATATTATGCATTTTATAAAGGACTTAACATCTTTATTCAATATCTCCTGCAGACTAAAAAAGTATAAAAATCCATCATTTTATGAACAAAAAGGTACAAAGTTTTTTTGACAGGTTTGTGTTTGTCCAGACAATTAGTGATTAAATTACAATTAGTGATTAAATTACAATTAGTGATTAAATTACAATTAGTGATTAAATTACAATTAGTGATTAAATTACAATTAGTGATTAAATTACAATTAGTGATTAAATTACAATTAGTGGTTAAATTACAATTAGTGGTTAAATTACAATTAGTGGTTAAATTAGCATTAAAGTAACGTGAATGCATCTGGTATCCAGTCTCAGGTGAAACAAATGTGTTCAAAATATTACAAATATTACAAATTGGCCAATTTGCCATGAATGTAAATGAGTTGAACTCATTTTTTCCAAAGTGGTGATTTAAAAGAAAAAGTCATCATTGAATTAAAATCTCATTTCTTAATCTGTGAATGTTTTGACTCTTTTGCTGCCAAACGAAGCCGGCGCTGCTGCCGCTACTCACGGGGCGGTGGGTCCACTCAAAATGCAAATGTCCTCCTGGCCGCTGACTTGAATTATCCGCTGTTCAGAAAGCTCCTCGCTCGGCGGCGGCGGTCCTGCCTCGGCTTCGCTCGGGGCCACAATGAGGGCCTCTCTGCTGCGCCGCACCATCTGACTCCTGGCTTTCACGCCGCCGGCACAATGACTCACAATCGCCGCCGGCGGGACAATGGCTTCCTTTCAGAGCCGCGGCCGGCACGCGTGCCTCGCCTGCCGGGGCGTGCGGTCCTGTCGTGTTTGAAGAGCCGGGGGCGGAGCCAACACGACCTGGAGGAAAGGCCTCCCGCTCACTAAAGGACTTAAGTTGACCTGCAGGCCGCCGGCACAAAGGGGAAGTCTGAGAACTCCCAGCAATCCCTTCAAGAGGACAATGGCGTCAGCGCCCCGCGACGAAGACGCGTTTATCTAGCCGGAGCTGAGGAAGATGAGGGGAGAAGGTCTTGAAGAGGTCTGACAATGAAGGAACCGTAACGGGAGATCATGTCAAATTCCTGGATGTGGAACAAATATACGACCACGAAGGAAATGTAGTGAATGTCCCGCGACACATCGCCGCTATCGCTTCATCGCTAAATGAATGAAGTTAAAGTGATTTCTTGACCTCTCAGCCTCCCCGTTAGGATCTGAAGCGAGCGTCTCATCCTGTTAGACTCGCTCTCGTTGTGACGGCAGCACAGAGCTAATCTGCTCAGCCTGGAAATCCCTGATCGCTATCGCCGTGAAATGCGTCCTCGTTCCCTGACCGGCCTCCTCCTGCTCGGTGGAAACCTCTTATTTTGTGTGGAAGTCGGTTCCTTCAGCGCACGTTCCTCGAGCACCTTCGTTTGTTTCCCATGCAAACAAAGTCCAAGGTTCCCTCAGCCCTAAGGTAAACACTTAGGGAGCATAGGGCTGAGGGAACATAGAGCTAAGGGAACATAGAGCTGAGGGAACATAGAGTTAAGGGAACATCGAGCTGAGGGAACATAGAGCTGAGGAAGCATAGCGCTGAGGGAACATAGAGCTAAGGGAACATAGAGCTAAGGGAACATAGAGCTAAGGAAACATAGAGCTAAGGGAACATAGAGCTAAGGAAACATAGAGCTAAGGGAACATAGAGCTAAGGAAACATAGAGCTAAGGGAACATAGAGCTAAGGGAACATAGAGTCTAGGGAACATAGAGCTAAGGGAACATAGAGCTAAGGGAACATAGAGTCTAGGGAACATAGAGCTAAGGGAACATAGAGTTTAGGGAACATATAGTTAAGGGAACATAGAGTTAAGGGAACATAGAGCTGAAGGAACATAGAGCTGAAGGAACATAGTTTAGGGAACATAGAGTTTAGGGAACATAGAGTTAAGGGAACATAGAGCTGAAGGAACATAGTTAAGGGAACATAGCGTTTAGAGAACAGCGTTTAGGGAACATAGAGTTTAGGGAACATAGAGTTTAGGGAACATAGAGTTTAGGGAACATAGCGTTTAGGGAACATAGAGTTTAGGGAACATAGAGTTTAGGGAACAGAGTTTAGGGAACATAGAGTTCCCTTAAGGACGGAGGACTTGTTGCGCTGGGAAGAGCTTCATGATCGTTGGAGGCTTCCTCAACGTTCTGGCGTTTGAAGCCTCGGTGGAGTCTTCCTCGGTACGTTCACTGTTCCTGGCGCTCAGGATGAACTCTTTCCTCACCAGCGACTCTCGGTCCCTCCACCCTCGCGCTGCTGCGTTCACAGAACTCGTGATTGATCGTCCAGCAGCGGCGCTCGGCGAGGAAGTATTTATACCGCGTTATTAATCTGCGATCTGGCGAGGCGAACAGGGGGGGGGGGGGGTGAAACCCTCCCTGAAGGAGCAGATGGATGAGCTCTTGTGGGATCTTTTTTTCTCAGAGTCTCACTTCCTCCGGCGCGTCATCACTCGCCCACTCGCCGACGAACGCCAGCGCTCGGATCAGCTCTCTTTCCACCGTCTCGCCGTCTCTTCTCTCTGCAGTAGTTCCTCCTTCCTTCGTCTTCCTCCTCTTCCTCCTCTCCGTGTCTTTGCTCTCGTCTGCTTCACCTGCAGTGTTTTCTATCCTGAGGGTGTAGTTTTAAATCCATTGTTTGCTTCTCCTCCCTCCAATCTGTCTTGTGTTGTATGTTCTTTAATGCATCTAAATGAGTCTCTCTCTCTCTCTCTCTCTCTCTCTCTGTCTCTCTCTCTCTCACCTCTTCCCTCCTGTCTTTGCTCGCCAAAAGCATCCTTTCCTTTCTTCAAACCTTCTGAATCCCAGAGCCCCAAAATGGAGGCTCATCTTCTGAACCCACCAGTCCAAACAGGACCTCTGGTGTCATAAAGTAAAATAACCAGCCAATAACCAAGTCAATATAAGTCCATATTTCATGTGTATGACACTATTCTACAATAAATATGAACAAGAGACCCAAGGGAGCACCCAGAGAAAGCATTCATTAATATAGTTATGATATAATAAAATACTGTGTACTATCATAAACTCATAAAGCACTAAAACATGTATGAACTTATTATTCACAAGGGTTTTCTGAACATTATAGCTTTTTAAATTATTTAAACAGACCTTTGGGGTGGAGGAGATATTCAGTATTTACTTGAATGCAAACCATTCGCAATTTTCGTCATTTTGGCTCGGCCTGAAGAGGCTGTGAAGGTTCCTTCATTTCAGCATCTTTACAACTGTTCTGTTCAGCAAATAAGCTCTTGACAACCTCCCAGCGCTCGACCTGCTCAGCAGCAAACAGCAGAAAGAAGAAGATAGCGATCAAAGCCGGGGAGTGTTGGCCGCTAAAGACTCAACAAATGGCTTTCTTAAGTCTTTGTCCCGGCTGAAGAGGCCTTTGTCAACAGCGGCTCAGATATCGTCTTCTCTCTGTCAGCGACTGATCTCTGCTGTCGGCCGGTTCGCTCGTGTGCGGGTTGGATTGTAATCCCTTCCTCCTGTTCCTCTGGTTCCGGCAGATGGAGGTCTCCAGGAGGCCTCGGAGGTCCGAGTAAATCCCCGGCCCCTTCGGAGCCGTCAGCGGTGAGCTCGGCCTGGCAGGTTCTGTGTTCCTGCCGTCCAAGATGACACGTTAAAGGTTAAAGCTGCCACCGCCCCCCCGTCCTGCCGGGACGCTCTCCAGGCTTTCCACTTCCACTTCCACCGGACGATCGACTCCACAGTAAGAACGCTGCAGGAGCAGGAGCGACAGGTCGTGTCATGAAAAGCTCTCTCTCTCTCTGGAACGACCATAAATCCAGAATGCGTCACTTGGCATCGGCGGCTCGGTGTCTCTGTTCCTAACGGTGGATGTTTCTGAATGCAGCCTGAAGGCAGGACGCGTGCTCACCTCCCGTGTCACACTGACCTCCATTTTAAAACATCGTGCCTCTGGACTGACCTGCAGCTCGTGCAGCCGTCGGATCAGCGGCACGACTCCAGAGCGTCATGAAGATGAGCTACTTTCAAGTTTTCAAGCATGCAAACTGCAGACAACGCAGAATAAATGAGCACATGTGCTCACACTGTCACAGTAAACATCTGTGCATGAGCATGTTGTCATATATTACATCTGAACTAACACCTGAACAGATAAAACAAGCCCTCATCTAATTAGTTAGCTAACGCTGCGATTACCAGTCATGCTCTGATGTCATTACTCTGCACATCCTTGTCACAGCGAAACCGATTTATTATCGCTAATGAGCTATCGAGGGATGTGATTACGCCTTATGGGAGAACAGGAAAATAAAAGCGTCAGCTGCAAAGATTATGATCCATCCCCTTCCTTGATAAAAATCTGTATTGAACTGGATTCAGGATGTGGTTGTCTTAGCTTAGCATAACGACGGTAAACTGGTGGAATCAGCTAGCCTGACTGAAGCTCTGCAATTAGCATGCTGCATGTTGTGTTTAACACAAACATGCATGAACAATGCCTTTAGGGGAGTTACAGGAAGCAACGACTTTGCTCCATATATATATATATATATATATATATATATATATATATATATATATATATATATATATATATATATATATATATATATATATATGTGCGAGGATGCTTCTGCAGCATCAATGCAACGCTGCCGTTTAGAGCAGGAACACTGAACACTTCCTCCAGCTGCCGTCCAGCTGGCTGATTTAAGATGAGTCTGTTTCACCAAAGTGCAGCAGGCTGAGCGGACGGGCTGGAAAACTGGAGCAGAAAATTTGGCCCAATCACACACACACACACACACACACACACACACACACACACACACACACACACACACACACACACATTAAAAAACCTCCACTGAGTTGGAAGCAGCAGCGAGGAGCAGAGGATGCTGGGAGTTCAGAGCTCACAGTCAGCGAAGGCCGAATCTCAATGAACACGCTCGCTGAAAAACGACAGATTTGAGTCCGTGACGATGTTTTTTTCTCACAAACTAAAGGTGTGGCTTCTCCGCAGCGGTTATGCTTTTTATTTTAAACTCTCTGAGCTCCCGGCCGGCCGGACGGCGTCAGAGACGAAGCTATAAAGCGTTTCTCTCTCCGCACGTTCTGCTCTTTTGTTCCAGCCGGAGAACGTGGTGCAGCTCGAGACACAAAGTGCACCGTCAGATGGCGTCGTCCCCGGGGTCGGGCGCTCGCAGCGCGGCCGCCGGCTGCAGCTATTTCTGTCCGACAGAAAACACTTTCAGTCCACAGGAAAGAGTGAAAGTAGAATGTTCTGCTAACTGTTAGAATGAGGAGTAATGGACTCTGATCTTAAGTTATCCATAACTAACTTATTAAAGCAAATAAAGTGATATTGAGTTAAAGGTGTTGGATTGATTGGGGATCGCCTCCACGCGGCTAGCAGCATGCAGCTACCAGCGCTAACATGTGTCTCCACCATTAACAAGAACCCAAATTAGTTTTTAATTTGCATTACTGTCAGCATGAGCGACACAACAATGAAACACACACAGCTATTGTCCCTGTACACACAAACCAAGAGATTTAACTTCAAGAACATGAGAGCAGCGGCCGCGAGCTAATCCGCGGCGCACGCTAACACCGGCTACGCAAACAAAGCGCTGACAAACTCGGATTACAAAACACACAAAGAGGGAGAGAGACTTCATTCTCTGCTCACGTAGACGTGACTCCTCTTCATCCTCAGAGCAAACAGAGGTCTGATGTAAATATGAACGCTCGAACATCAGAAGCTTTGGAGTCAGAGAACAGGAAGTCACAAAGGAGTCCAGTAGGTTTCCACTAAAATTAACTTGACGGTCAGGTTTGGCGGGAAAATCTGAATAAGATCGATGTCCCACAGCAGTTATAACCATGTTCACCATTGTAGCTTAGCACGTTAACGTTAGCACGATGGCATTTGCTCAAACCGAATAAGTAGAGCTGAGGTTGATGGGAACGTTATCAGACGTGAAGACGGTGTGTAAGCTGAAAACAAATAAAAATAAAGCGGATTAGCTTTAGCTTGTTTTGGGGGTTTGTCCTGAGGCAGGAAGTGATCCAAACTAAGTCACAGCTTTGTTCTGGAGAGCAGTGTAATTACCCAGAGTGCACACGGGCTGCCCACTGCTTATTCTGGCCTGAGGCTGAACACACACACACACACACACACACGCCCATGTGCATTCAAGCTAATGCTAAACACACATTCAGAGGCATAAATAAACACACACACACACACAACCATATGCATTCAAGCTGATGCTACACACACATTCAGAGGCATAAATAAACACACACACACATGCATTGGTGTTTATAGGATCAATGCTCACATTGACCGCTTGGGAAAACTCCCGGGCTGGAAATGGTGATTGATGGCGCCCGACGGAGCGCCGCTGTGTGCTCAGCTGCTGCTCACGAGTCAGCGGACGACACTCGCCGCTTCTCGCTGAGACGTTTATCTCCCAACACAAAAACATCTCCCGCGTCGCTCTCGACCGGCTGCGAAGGGAAACCAACGAGCGGACAAAACAAAAACCCAGAAGTGAAAAACGGATTACGTCCACCACTGAGGGTTCGGTGGCATTTCACTCTGCAAAGAAGCCTCGGACGTCACGTGACGTCCATGAGGTCTGCAGAGGAGGAAGAGGTTTGTCTGGACGGGAAGTCTCTCGCCACAAGTGGATCGTTTGAAACAGCAGTTTGAGTCGTTTCTGTCAAACTGACTTTTCATTTCTGGTTACAAGCCGCTACTAGCTTCAGTGGATGTCCCCTCTGTAGCCAGCTAGCTCTTCCGCTAGTTCTTCGCTAGCGCCCCGCTGTAGCCAGCTAGTGCTTCTGCTAGTTCCCTCCTAGCTGCCCGCTGTAGCTAGCTAGCGCTGCTGCTAGTTCCTCGCTAGCTCCCCACTGAATCCAGCTAGCGCTTCTACTAGAGTTCCCCGCTAGCTGCCCGCTGTAGCCAGCTAGCGCTGCTGCTAGTTTCCCGTTCGCTCCCTGACAAGCACTGAAGGTAGCGGCACCAGCCCTGGGTCAAAGCCCGACTCGGGGGACGACGTTCACAAGACCATGCAGAACATGAATATAAGATCACAGTGCAGAACCGTAGAACCTTGAGGAACCAGGAAGCCGCAAGAGAACCGCACGAAGACGGACCGAGATGACGCAACGCCTCTCTGAACTAAGCCAACAGGACCGAAGAGCTTCTGTGAGCCGTGAAGCCGGGGAGATGAAGATGATGAAGATGATGAAGAGCAAACACAGACTCAGTGCGCTGCTGCAGGTGCACCGGATTATTAAAAATACACAAAGTCAGCAAAAAGAAAGTTCCTGATTCAGAGCACCAAGAAGAAGAAGAAGAAGAAGAAGAAGAAGAAGAAGAAGAAGAAGAATTATGCCATGAACAACGTGTGTGTGTGTGTGTGTGTGTGTGTGTGTGTTGTTGTTGTTGAGATAAGGAGGTCATTGCCATCTCACAGTTTAAGCAGTTTTCAGGCGTGTACCAAGGACGTATATGCTCGCACACACACACACACACACACACACACACACACACACACACACACACACACACACACACACACACACAAAACATTACGTTGACTCAAATGGGGACGGATAAACACACACACTGTTTATTAATGAGCAATGGACAGTGTGTCTGAGAAAAATGTGACCTGTGACCGATCCCCACACACACACACACACACACACACACACACACACACACACACACACACACACACACACACACACACACACACACACGCAGCCATCAGTCAGCCTCAAGGTTGCTATAAAGAAAACAAGACGGGGCCGTTCGTCACGAAGTGTAAACTAATGCAAACGTCCTCATTTAAAGAGACAGCGCGCCGCGGGCCGACTGCATTCTAACACAACGTTACACAACATTATAGACACACAACTCATTAACAAAAGGTGTTACTTCTTCTTCAAAGACTCGCTGACACATGCAGCGTCTCCCAGTGAGGAAGAGGTCATGGTCCAGGATAAGGTGTGAATACAAGATGTTGTTCCACAATGACTTCATGAGTTAACTGGGATTGAACCAGCGCTCACTGGGAGACGCTCATGTGTTCAGAACAAGAAGAAGAAGATGATGAAGGAGGAAGAGGAAGAGGAGGGGGAGAAGAAGAAGATGAAGAAGCTCTCAGTTGTTTTCTGGCCTCTCTGATTGGTTGATGTGATCATGTGACTCTCATGTCGTCGTGAACCTGATGAACCTCCAGAAGAAGACTTTGCTTTCCAAAGCATAAAATCTCAAAACCGTCACATCCTCCGGATGCATGAAGCCGGTTTGAGCCCGGATGAGACAGAGATAAATAAACTTCTGTTGTACTGAGTTGACTTGAAGAAGAAAAAAAGGAAGCGAACAGCAGAAGATTTCCCAGAGGACGCTCATCCTCTGGGAAATCATTCAGGCTCTGTGGGGAGGAAAGTGGAGCGAGAGCACACGATGCAGAACATTTCCTCCTGAGTGAGAGATCTCCACCAGGAAAACAAATCCTGGATTACATTCCAGACTCCTTTCATTTGTTTCTACTGGATCAGAAACATAAACCATTCTTATCAGAAGAGGAGTCATGTTTTACATAGATAGGAACCACTCTGGTTGTATAGAAGCCTCTGCTTCATGTGTTGAAGCTGCATTCTCTCTCCTGACCACCAGGGGGCGACTCCTCTGGTTGTATAGAAGTCTATGCTTCATGTGTTAAAGCTGCATTCTCTCTCCTGACCACCAGGGGGCGACTCCTCTGGTTGTATAGAAGTCTATGCTTCATGTGTTAAAGCTGCATTCTCTCTCCTGACCACCAGGGGAGCGACTCCTCTGGTTGTATAGAAGTCTATGCTTCATGTGTTAAAGCTGCATTCTCTCTCCTGACCACCAGGGGACGACTCCTCTGGTTGTATAGAAGTATATGGTTCATGTTTTAAAGCTGCATTACCACACACAACATAATTATCCTAAATCTCCACATAAATGTCAGATTTCCAGTTAATTAATCTGTAGTTTTTGTTAATGACCTCCATGCAAAGAACGTCCAGTAAAAGCTTTTCTGTTCAAACTGCAAACAGCCAGAGAGGACAGGAGGGAGAAAACACACACAGACAGACACACACACACACACACACACACACACACACACACACACACATTAACACACAGACCAAGCAGACAAATAGATGTGACACCTCGGGCTGAGCAGAGAGACCAGGTTTGTTCCGGTCGGTGGCTCGGCCTGACCGAGTGACGGAGGGTCGGATGAAAACATTATTCCGTTTCACGACGTCCGGCGGCGACGACGACAGCAGAGGAACCGGTTGTGTGAGCGAGGAACAGCTTCCTCCACACAGCGACGCGTCGATACGGGAAGACGGACCGATGCGCGAACAGAGGAAGTAAACGCTCGACGCTATGACACAGGAGCGTCCTTCAGGGTCATGATTACACCGTTAGACACTCTAACGGGTGGTTAACCACCACGTAGAAGTATTCCCACGCAGTTTTGATGACAGAAGGACGGCCGAGTGCAACAGGTCGTCAACACATTCAACCGCCAGACCTGTGTGCTGTTAGCGAGACCTTTAGACCTTTAGAAGACATTAGCATCCAGATATATGAGACGCAGAAGTCAACGAGATGATCCAACTCTGACACGAGAGGCTCGGATGTTTTGACGAGCCCGTTAGCGAACCGACACATCCAGCTAACGCGGAGCAACGCTAACGTTGGCTAAATTTAAAATGGAGTCCGTTGCTCCCCTTTACAAAAATAATTTGCAGTATTATACAAAATAAAATGAAAATGTGGTTTTCACCGTTAAATGCGATCTGGGAGAGCGCTCCACCGACTCCAGAGACTCTTTCTTCACCAGGAAACCGTTGATTGATGCTGCCCTTGACAATTGTTGTTGTTGTTGTTCTGCAGAAAACCAATGAACTCCCAATCCGACCTCCCCGTGAACCCCGTCGGCCTCCATAAATCAGCGGCCCCGCCCCCGCGCTGTAACTTACTTGTGTATCAATGGCCGTTGAACCAAAATCTTGGATGCCGGGCAGCGACAGTTGAAACGCTGCCCGCTGCCGTTTCCTGCTAGCGGCGCTCTGGATGCTGCCAGCGCGCTGCCCAGTGTTCCCAGTCTGGCGGCGTGCCCCTCTGTCTCCTAAATGGTGCGACGCCCTGCAGCCCCTCTCAGGCTTTTCAAAAGGCGCTCGGGAATCCTCTCCAATTAGGAGAGCTGCAAAATGGTTGTAGCCAAAACAACCCCGTTGTGTTTTCATACCAGCGGATCTGCCAGAGCAAATTATTTATAAAAAAAGATTTATTACTGTTGTCTCTCGGTTTCGAGAGGGAACCAAACACGAGCTGAAGTGACGAAGCCGAAGGCCAGAGCGCCGCTAACAGCGTGCATCAGTTGTGAGGAAGCAAAGGGCATCGAGACGAGGATCTACTTTGTCTGCTATGATTTATGCTTTTAATTTAGCAATTAGTCATTTTATTGCTCTGAAATGTGTCGAGTGTGAAAATGGAAAAACAGCAAAGAAAGATGAACAGAAGTCTCGTGCTTTGGGATGCAAACTGGTGGCCAGAGTGCAATGCAGCTTTTAAACGACGACATGTTCTGTTGCGTTAAATATTACTATGTTTTATATCTCAACAGTCCTTGGCAGCCGGGTGAAGGACGGCAGGAAGAAGGAAACGCACCTCATGAAAGGAGAAGGAAGGCGTCTTTATGAATACACATAAAAGTGACCGGTCTCTTAGAACATCTTCCAGGTGTTCGGTCAAGGTCAGGTGACATGAAGGAGTCAAGAAAAGCCTCCGTCCATCACGCAGACCACAAAACACACAATGCATCTCAGTCCTGGAGTCTTTTGTCATTTGTTTTTGGACGCTACGTTTCTACATAACCTCATAAAGATGCATATTGAAGGTTTCCACGAGTCTCTGGACCGTGAATCAGTTTCCAGCTCTCACACGTCCGCGGTGCCTCCGTCATGCTTGCAGTAACGCGTTCTCGCTTCCCGTCGGAGGGAACACATCGTCTGCTTGTTCGACAGGAAACAGTCCAGTATTGTGTCTCACAGAAGCAGCGTTTGTGTCGCGGATCAGCTGTGGCGTGTGTTGTTTTGTTCGTGTTAAACGTTGTGGCATGATGCATCGTCTGGCCGCCGTATTGGACGTCCTCGCTCTGGGTTGTTAATGGCTGATTGTCTCCAAAGCCCGCTTGGATTAGTGTCTTAATCATTTCAGTCCTGATGGATTGTGGGTTGTCAGATAACACACAACGTGCACTGCAAGATGGACGCCGCTCTGTAGCACTGGTCTACATTGGGGTCCTTGTAGCTGCGTTCTGATTGGACCCCTTCACTGAAGTTAGCATATTATGTTGGAGTGAGATTTTCATTGACGAGAATGCTCTAAAAGATGCTAACTAGCTCTTACCAGAGGTGGCCAGAATCATGAGGAGAGGATTTAGGCAATAAAAAAAGGCCATTATTTTAGGAAGGTGATGAACTGTGAGGTTTCTGAAGGCTCTCACATGAACCACTAAGCCCTTATTTAATCACAAGTGATTGAAAAAACAAACAAAAATGGATGACGAATGGGAGCAAAAGCCCGTTTGTTCGAGGTAGTTAAATCTGAGGTCGTTAAAGCTTGGAGTTAATGTCTGTAGAGTCGTATCCATCTCAACGAGCCCGGCTCTCCGGCTACAGATCCACATTGCATCAGCGTCTGGTAAGGTGACATTGTCGGGGAGCCGTTTGGGTCGGCTGCGCTCAGGCGACAGTAAATCATCGGCGCTGAGAGGAAACATCTTCTGGACGCTTTGTCTCGGTGCAACAGGGCGGCTCCGAGGGCGGCGGGGGATGAAACGTCTCCATAAAACATCCAGACTGATGTGCAGTCTCCTGGCTTCGTCCCAAACACTATGTGCTCTTCTAATTATCCGACCGGCCTCGTGGAATATGAATGAGCGCGTTAATTGTAATCTCCTCTGAGTTGCTGCCTCGGCGCAGCAGGACGGTACATGCTAATGAGAAGGTTCCTTTTTGGTTTTGACCTTTTGTTTTTGTCATAAAGCTGCTGAGGGCCGAGCGGCGTCTGATCGGGCCACGCGGCGGCGGCCATTTTGAGCACCGAGTGCACGCCGTACATGTAAGATAAGCTGCGATTTAAAAAAAAAGTGCACATCATAAACCCCACAAATCAAAATGGACCCTGAGCGGAGTCGGGACGCGTTAGTCCTCTCTTGTCATTTCAAAGGAGACTCGTCCCCAAACTGTTGTGACAGCCGGCTCTATCTCCCACTCCATCACGGGCTCCTGCCCATATCCTTCCTCCCAACACACACCTCCTCCTCCTCCTCCTCCTCCTCCTCCTCCTCCTCAGATACACGCTTGTAAGACAGGAGACTTCAAGAGCTGTCAAGTACTCGCTCTGCATGCTTTCAAAGGAGCCGTGAGCTCGTCTCTGCATCTTTTCTTCGCTCGCTCAGCCTGGATTTCACGAGCGGCCCGTCCGCCTTCACGAGCTGAAGTTCACCTTTGACCTTCTGCAACCTGTGGAAACCTTCATACCTGCTGCGCGGCCCATTATGCAAACTACAAGCCATGCGACGCTCCAATTAATTCCCTAATCAGCTTAACGCACAACGCCGCGGTGTGTTACTCTGATTTTAATAAGTCAATAATTGCGCTGCAGCGTGTCATCACCAGTGTTTGTCTGGTGTTGTGGTTCTGGAGGGAAACGAGGACTCTGTGTTCTCAGCTGTGTTCTCAGCTGTGTTTGCGTGTTATCGACGATGTGCAGCAGCGATTTAATACATTTTCTGTCCCGTCTGGTTTCTGAACAGGTCCTGAACAGGCGCTCATACAACCAGATATCAATAACCAGATATCAATAACCAGATATCAATAACCAGATATCAATAACCAGATATGTGTGAGAGTCTCATGGCACCTGAGACGTCATGTGAGGAAAGTCCACGTCAGACAAGTGACCTTCAAACAAGTAGCATGAAATATAAAATAACAAATCAAAGTGTTGTGATGACCTATAATTAGAAGATTGCATCTCTTCACCATGAGCAAGTGAGACCGTTCAATTTAAGCGTGACAATGTAGCGTGACAATGTAGCGTGACAATGTAGCGTGACAATGTAGCGTCACAACGTAGCGTGACAACGTAGCGTGACAACGTAGCGTGACAACGTAGCGCCACAACGTAGCGCGACAACGTAGCGTCACAACGTAGCAGCTCCGGCGCTGCAAACGCGGTCGTCGGTAGGTCTGCAGACATTGGAGACACAGAGGCTCCTTTTGGCTCCCAGAACCGACCGGCTATTGTTTCAGAGGTTTTGTCTCTTTTCTCTTTGCTGTCAGCTCGGCTTGTGTCTCTCGTGTCGATCGATAGCACTCCGGGCTTCAGTCCCACACCGTCCTCCCCTCCGTCCGTCTGCACGGATCCCCGACAGCCCCGGAGGCCCTGAAGGCGTCCCGCCCGGAGCCAGACGTGGTCCCACATCAATCGATCGCCTCTGCAGAGCCGCTGAGCCGCTGAGCGGGTTGCTCAGAACGCATCGGAGCCCAGCGACGTTTCTGAGAAAAGATCTGTGAGTAAAAGCAGCAACTCTGACGGGAAATGTTCTGTTTTTGTTGAACAAAATGTTGTTGCTCATTAGCTGAACATTGCAGATCACTACCGTTAGCTATCATTAGCTTCTTAGCTTCTGTTGTTTCCCACTTAATGAGATGTCTACTGAACATGTGTTGGAGTTATTTCAGTCCTGGGGACTAAAAGTTCCTTCATCTTTCCACAGTAAACCGCACGTGAGTCATGTGACGTGTTTACGATCCACTTCCTGCTTTCCACCACAGCGTCAAACTGAGAGAACGCTCCAGAAAGAGTACAAAACCACCCGGGAGCTCTGAGAACACAACAAACGTATCTGCTGCAGACGCAGACGCCGGCTCGGCCTCGCTCTTCCTCCGTTTGTCAGGCCGAGCTCGGCTGAACTGGCCAGACGAACGACCCCGTGACCCCGTGACCTCGTGTCACCGGCGCGTCGGACGCCGGCGGAGAGAAATTGGACGTGGCGGGCGTCCGCTGTCCCTGACACAACATTAGAGAGAGAGAGAGAGAGAGAGAGAGAGAGAGAGAGAGAGAGAGAGAGAGAGAGAGAGAGAGAGAGAGAGAGAGAGAGAGAGAGAGAGACAGACAGAGAGAGAGAGAGAGAGAGAGAGAGAGAGAGAGAGAGAGACAGAGAGAGAGAGAGAGACAGAGAGAGAGAGAGAGAGAGAGAGAGAGAGAGAGAGAGAGACAGAGAGAGAGAGAGAGAGAGAGGAGAGAGAGAGAGGGGCGTTGGGCGTCAGACCAGACGAGGACACAAAGTCGGCTGTAAACTCCAGATAACCCCAAAAAAAGAGCCGCGGGCGGTCGAGAGCCAAGACACACAGCATCACATCACCCAGCATGCAATGCAGGCCGACCGGACGCCGACACGGCCTCTGATTGGTCGATCCGCTGCAGGAGAACCTCTCAGAGGACGGAAAGCTCGTTGTGGGTTTACGTTTGAACCGCAATTAATTTATAGCGACAATAATTCAGATTTCATGTATTAAGGAATTTCATATTTTTTATTCAATGGAAATAGCTGTTATTAGATGTATTTAAAATGAAAGGACATTCATTTATACTAAATACTACACAGTAATAATAATACAAACATTATATGTAATAAGACTGGAATTCATTTTAATTGGAGATAGTGAAATATGATATTAAAATTAATACAACGGAAATATTATGTATGATTTACACTCCATTCAAACTTGTTTTAATTATTAAGTAAACAAAAGAAAAATAAATCAAAATATTTAAGAAAAAATATTATTTTAAAAACATTTTTAAAAATATATTCAATGTTATCTCAAATAATTTATTATTTATAAGTACAACTGCGCAGGTATCTGGTAACAACACATTGAACAACGAGGTTGAACAATAGAACCGAGGTGGACAATAGAATCTGCAGCCGCGTGTTGAGGGAATGAGATTTGTTCCTGTGATGTTCCTCCCTCTGCTGATGGGAGCTGACAGAACTGGGACTGGAACACCTACGAGTCTAAACTCTGCTGTAGCGTCTCATTACGCTCAGACTGAGTCCTCAAAGAGTTACCAAAGAGCGAAGACGCAGAGGAGGAAGACGATGCTGAGCGACGCCGAAGGAGCATCGTCATATTCACTGTGACCGCGGAGAACAACCGTGTTGTTTCTGCACATTATCAGCTGACCGGCGAACTTCATATGAAGCTCCAACCTCCAGTTTGACCCCGACCAGGATATTTATGGAAAATAAAATGAAGAGAAAAGTCATTTATATAGGCTTCTATACAACCAGAGGAGTCGCCCCCTGGTGGTCAGGAGAGAGAATGCAGCTTTAACACATGAAGCATAGACTTCTATACAACCAGAGGAGTCGCCCCCTGGTGGTCAGGAGAGAGAATGCAGCTTTAACACATGAAGCATAGACTTCTATACAACCAGAGGAGTCGCCCCCTGTGGTCAGGAGAGAGAATGCAGCTTTAACACATGAAGCATAGACTTCTATACAACCAGAGGGAAGTAGAGTACACTCTTATGGAAGTCAGTGTTTCATTTAGATGTATCTGTATTATTTGATCATCAGGGTTCATGGTTGCAGCTTCGGGGCTGAAACAAGATGGCTGCCGCTCGCCTCGCTGATGAAAGACAATGTTCCACCGTGAACTCTCACCGAGATGCTGATCCACGACTCACGCTGCAAGCGGGACATTCCTGCAGTTAATAATTGATATCAGAAATGCCTCCACCTGAAGTGAAATCACGAGACAGGAATGCCGAAGGGGTGTTTGTTCTTTACGGCAAACAAGCCTGAAGCACGGAGTCATTATTGAACCACACGCCATGAAAACGTTCCTGTGATGAAGCCTGAACGGGCCTGAAGAACGCTGCACGATTACACCACCACGACAGGGTGATGGAGCAAACACGGCCTCTTCAAACCATACCAGTGGTTCTCTAAATCCAGGAGAGAGAGAGAGAGAGAGAGAGAGACAGAGAGAGAGAGAGAGAGAGAGAGAGAGAGAGAGAGAGAGAGAGAGAGAGAGAGAGAGAGAGAGAGAGAGAGAGGGAGAGAGAGAGAGAGAGAGAGAGTTGTCGCTTTCTGTTCGAGCTGTAATTTCCCGACAGACGAGGTGCGATGTGACGGGGGCTTGCAGTCCACTTCCACTTCATGCACTTTTTCTGCAGAAACACTGCCTGTGACACACGGGGCCTCGGGTCAAGACCAGTTTAGTGCTCATGTTGAAGATATAAAACGTAGTAACTGAAAGCCGTTATTAAATGTTCTTCTCTCCACTCCTCGGGTTGAGATGTCTATATGATGACGCTGGATGAGCAGAGTCATATATTCATATTTGGGCGCTGGCATCATTGCGTTCAGCGTCTGTCTTGACACGATACGACACCTGTGTGACGTACGGGATGCAAAAACTCAACGAAGCGTTTTTATTGGAAACAATTTCCACACGCTTCAGATCATTTTGTCTCTTTTAAAAATCCTGCTTTGGGTCATTCTCAACTTTAATAATTGTCAACTGTAATCCTTCAACTTCCACATCAAACCCAGAGGACTCGACCTCCGTCCTGGCGTCTATGAAGCGCCGCCATCTTCCCCGTGAACCCCCTGGTTGTGCAGAAGGACATTCAATACACGGCGTCACGCTTCAGTTGACATGAAATCAAAAACTTCCCACTTCCTCATTCCCGTCAGGCGACACGTCGCAGGAGGAAGTGTCTGAGAGTGTGAAGCAGCAGCTTCTTCTGGTTTCCCTGGTTTCCCTGCAGCTCTGAACACTGAACGTTCACGTCTTCACTGCAGCGAGCCGCTCGGTCAAACATGTATTTTTTTAGCGCGTTATCCGATTGGATATCGAGGATCGTGCTGTTTCACTGCGTTTGGCACGGGCGGCTTCATGCCCGGTGTTGTGGCAATAAGAAGCCTCGGCGTCGTGCCAGCCACTCCGACCGAGAGGAGCCTCACAAGTCTCCGTGTTCGTGCCATAAACAAACACAATCACATAATTCATGCAGTCTGCGCTGCTCGCCGCGGGGCGGGCAGCATCTGGCCGTCGCAAACCAAACCGCGCTGCGCTCTCCCTTCCAGCGCAACACACAACACAACCTGCTCCCAGAAAACCCGCCGCACAACACGACACTCAGCCGCCTGCACGCCATCCTGACCGCGCGCCTGACATTGTGGGCTCGTTTTGTCTCCGTTTGAATCACAAACATCTTACTTTCTGTTCATAGAATGATTCTAGAAGACTTCTTACAGGAATAAAGAGTCTTATTTTAAAGCGAACACCACGTGTTGACGTTAACCTCCATCTCTGTCCAACCCAAAGCAGTTTGTTGCCTAAACTAATACTTCAGACTTCCCGTGAAAATTCAAGTTGATTTTGCTACAAACGAAACGAGCAAATCTTTGCACGCCGTCCTTGTCGTGCAAACAAACAACTTGCTTGTCATACGAGTCGCTAGTCAGTCGAGCTAACGTCGACCTCCATCTTGTTCTGCCTCTGAGTAGTTTAGTTCCTTTACTTTACTTCCTGTGAAGACGGACGATTATATTGAAAAAACACGAGACACAAAACAGTCTGAGCAGCGTCTGAACCTTCAGACAGTATGTCAAGGCTCTGACACACACAGACACACACAGACACACACACACACACAGACACACACAGACACACACACACACCTTGAGCAGCGGCGATGAGTCACCGTCGTAACTTCTGTCTGTTTGTCTCCGTCCAGCAGGATGAATGAACTCACTGGACTCACAAGAGCCAATCAGCAAGCAGACAGACACCACAGCCCCCACAATGCAACAGGGCTCTCCACCACAGCCCCCACAATGCAACAGGGCTCTCCACCACGGTCCCCACAATGCAACAGGGCTCTCCACCACGGTCCCCACAATGCAACAGGGCCCTCCACCACGGTCCCCACAATGCAACAGGGCCCTCCACCACGGTCCCCACAATGCAACAGGGCCCTCCACCACGGTCCCCACAATGCAACAGGGCTCTCCACCATGGTCCCCACAATGCAACAGGGCTCTCCACCACGGTCCCCACAATGCAACAGGGCTCTCCACCACGGTCCCCACAATGCAACAGGGCTCTCCACCACGGTCCCCACAATGCAACAGGGCCCTCCACCACGGTCCCCACAATGCAACAGGGCCCTCCACCACGGTCTCCACAATGCAACAGGGCCCTCCACCACGGTCCCCACAATGCAACAGGGCCCCACTCTGACCTATAAACGGTCATGTGTGTGTGCTGTTAGTGACTCAGTTGGTATTAGTTATTATAATATGTATATAATATATTATATATTATATATTGGTCTTGGGAGCCATGTTTGTCTTTCAAAGAGAGAGTAGCATGTGAGGGAGGGGGAAGACGTGTCAGCCAATCAGAAGCAACACCTACCACCGACATATTGGCGCGTATTGATTAAACGTCGCACTATAATGGGAGTTATGAAATCGCTGCGTGCCCGATGTGTAATATTGACACAGAGAGTTAAAAGCTCGTTAATGATTATTAAAAGGCAGAAAATCGGAACAAGAACGCCGAGGGAGGAAATGAAAGGCTTCACATGAGACACGCTGGACACATATTAGTGATCGCTACGGAGCGATGGAAGCACTTTGTGGAAGAAAGCTTCTTAATACTACAAATGTACCGAAGTATTAAACGTGCAGGTGCTGAATGGACAGAAAGGCTTCATGTGAGTATGATGACCAGAGTACTGATATACAGTCGTTTAGTCTCTAAACAGACCATAGTGAAGAAATATTCAGTTTACAATTACAGTGAAGAAATATCCTTAATATGAATTCATATTAATTTTGCATCGACGAATCGATTAATCAACTAATTATTTCAGCACAAAACAGCCTCACTGGAGTGTGAAAATGGTCTCGTCTCGGTACACCATCACACACACACACACACACACACACACACACACACACACACACACACACACACACACACACACACACACACAACCCCACCGACACAAAAAACATTTTATTAACATAATCATTTTTTTTTCTTTCTCGGACCTCGAATTAAAACCCCACCCTCCTCCTCCTCCTCCTCCTCCTCCTCCTCCTCCTCCTCTCCATCCTATTGACAGGCAAGGTGGCGTCTCTCGCGCATCCACACCCTGCTCCCACTGCGCATGCGTGCCGCGGCAAACAAAGGACCGAGGCTTCCTACCAGGAGGACTAATAAAGTTAGAATAAAACCTCTTGCAGCAGCAGGAGGAGGGGAGCGGGGT
Organism: Clinocottus analis; assembly: GCF_023055335.1. NCBI lineage: Eukaryota > Metazoa > Chordata > Actinopteri > Perciformes > Cottidae > Clinocottus > Clinocottus analis. Next base: position 20,676,247 of record NW_027175832.1, on the reverse strand, counting down.
GAGAGGGTGAATGTAGTGCACGTGCACGCGGACGAGGGGGGTTATTCAGGTAACCCCAGCTCTTCATCACCCTCCTCCTCCTCCTCCCACACACGCTCCCCTTCATCTTTCCTCCTCCACCTTCTTCTTCTGCTCGGTGCAATAAAACAGAAATATGTGATCAATAATTCATCTTCATCGTGACATAATCCGGTTGGAGACGCGGAACGTGTGTGTGGACGCGCGCGCGTGCACGTGAGCCGTGTTGCATGCGGCCGAGCGGCGCAGACAAAGAGGAGGAGACCAGGAGCTCCTGTCTCCTGTCATACACCATATGATGATATGATATTAATGCTCTGATCCGGTGTATCGATACGTGATAAAGAGCGCGTTGTGCGCGTGCGCAGTCGAAGCGCCTTTTCTTAGTTTTACCTTCAATAAAAAGTGAGAAAAGGCATAGATGTGTGCGTGAGGGTGAAGCGCGTGTTCCTCCAGACGGTACACACCCCTTTTTAAGCTCGTGCACATTTTTCTTTCTCGCCTGTTAAAAAACAGAAAACAGGATAAAAGAAGAATAAATTCCTGTAATTTAAAATCTTCCATTTCATTGAGTTTAAACGTGCACTTCCTGTTTGTGCTCGCGGATCTTTTGTCTCCACGTGACGGCGGAGGAGAGAAAAAAGGACAAAAGGGATGAAAAATAAATAAAAAAACAATAAAATATCCACAAAAAAGCCTCCAAAGCGCTTTTTTGTCTTTTCGTTTTTTGGTAATAAAGCAGCAGAAAGCCCCGCGCGCGCGCCTCTTACCGTGCGCGTGGTTCCGCGGCTCCTGTGCGCTCCTCAGCTTGTGTAGCGGCGGATGAGCTCTCTCTCTGCGGCTTCTCCTGCGCGCCCAGCGGCTTGTGCTGCTGCGCGGTGCACGGCTCCGCTTTGGCGATCCTCCGCACGCGCCCGCGCACGTGCACGCGCGGAGGGTTGTGCACGCACGCGCTGCACTGCACGCACGCGAGCGCCACAGATGCACAATTGCGATTTTTCTTTTTTTTTGCGGGAGAAAATGTTTTATTGAGAGTTTTTATTTCATCATGTTGAGTTTAATTCGCCTTGAAGCGTCAGAGTGAGGAAGAGGATGCTCTGCTCTCTGGTGCTTTATGGGTTTCTTCCTCTGTAATGCTCCACCAGTCTATTAATATTCCCTCTCGCATCCATCACAGCAGCTCTGCTTCACAGGAGCAAGTTAAATCTCTTCTCGCTGATGGATTTGAGTGATTAATAAATAATTGCGCAGTGGATGCGCAGGTGCGTTTCTCCTGCGCATGTTTCAGTGTAACTCCTCGTCTCTCTCCACGATGAGCGCGCCCCCTGCCCTCCGCTGCGGAGACTTGTTGATGCACGAATTAATGCACGTGACACCTGGAAGAATATTAGATTAACATATCATATAGTAACATTAACATATCATATATTAACAATAACATATCATATATTCACATATTATATATTAACATTAACATATCATATATTAACATATCATATATTAACATTAACATATCATATATTCACATATCTGATCAGAAACATAACGCCTATTTGGCCTGCATGAAAATAAGTTATTAATACAATAAATAGCATTTACACAAAGCTGGGTGTGTATATATATATATATATATATATATATATATATATATATATATATATATATATATATATGTATGTATGTATGTATGTATGTATGTATGTATATATGTGTGTGTGTGTGTGTGTGTGTGTGTGTGTGTGTGTGTGTGTGTGTGTGTGTGTGTGTGTGATCATTGCAGTCTTCAGTTCAGCCACTAGGGGGCAGTGTTAGCCAGCTATTGAGGTTCATTTGCTCCTCGCCTGTGTGATTGCTTCATTGAACCAGTTTCTTCTTCTTCTTCTTCTTCTTCTTCTTCTTCTTCTTCTTCTTCTTCTTCTTCTTCGTCTTCTTCTTCTTCTTCTTGTAATATAATATATAAATAAGAAAAATGCATAATATATACAAACAATTGCATTTTACAAAAAAATAATCATAAAAATGTACAATATATATAATAATAATGATATGAATATTAAATTAAATGAAGATGAAGCCAAACAAACGAAGCAGCTGTTAGATGTTGAAGTTGTAGAATCTTTAACTCTTCTTCTCCTCCACGTAGAGACGGCAGGAGGAGCGCGAGGCACGGGAGGAAGAGGAGTGGGAGAGGGAGGGGTCAGGGGAGGAGGAGGAGTGGGCGGAGCCTCGGGAGGAGTGGGAGGAGCCTCTGGATGCCTGCGCACCGGGCTGCTGGCTGACTGCGTCTCCAAAGTTTGAGCCTCCCTCTCGGTTCCTTCTCTCCCGTTGCGCGTTCGCGTGTTGCCCGACAAGCGGACCACCGACCCGAGGACTGACGCAGGGGGGACGGGCATCAGGAGTCCGGGCTCCTGGAGGAGAAGACCCCCCAAAACTTTTCTTTATTTTAATATTCCTCCTCTTCTGCCGGAGCAGCCAGCCCATGAAACAAAGAGTGCAGCCCGCTGCTGGAGCTCCACGCTGACGGACCCGCGGTCCCCCCTCCTGCCCCGCGGTCCCCCCTCCTGCCCCGCGGCCTGGAGGCTCAGCATGGACTACTGACCCCCGGGTCCCGGGTCCCTGAGCTGCGGCCCCGCGAGCCGCCAGTGAAAACTCTGGATTAAAACTAGCAGCGCGATGGATAACTTCTTCACCGAGGTGAGAGCGCTGTGTGCCGCTTCAGGTCCTTTCACTCCTCATAAGAAACTCTGTGCCGCTTCAGGTCCTTTTACTTTTACTCATGAGTAAAAGTAAAAGGACCTGAAGCTGCCAAGAAGTTTGTTATCAGTCATAACAAACTTTGTGCCGCTTTAGGTCCTTTTACTCATAAGAAACTTTGTGCCACTTCAGGTCCTTTTACTCCTCCTAAGAAACTCTGTGCTGCTTCAGGTCCTTTTACTTTTACTCATAACTTATGAGTAAAAGTAAAAGGACCTGAAGCGGCACAAAGTTTGTTATGAGACATAACAAACTTTGTGCCGCTTCCGGTCCTTTTACTCCTCAGAAACTCTCAACTGCTTCACGACCTTTGACTTTTACTCATACCAAACTCTGCCACTTCAGGTCCTTTTCCTTTTACTCCTCATAACAAATTCTGCCGCTTCAGGTCCTTTCACTCCTCATAAGAAACTCTGTGCCGCTTCAGGTCCTTTCACTCCTCATAAGAAACTCTGTGCCGCTTCAGGTCCTTTTACTTTTACTCATGAGTAAAAGTAAAAGGACCTGAAGCTGCAAGAAGTTTGTTATCAGTCATAACAAACTTTGTGCCGCTTTAGGTCCTTTTACTCATAAGAAACTTTGTGCCACTTCAGGTCCTTTTACTCCTCCTAAGAAACTCTGTGCTGCTTCAGGTCCTTTTACTTTTACTCATAAGTTATGAGTAAAAGTAAAAGGACCTGAAGCGTCACAAAGTTTGTTATGAGACATAACAAACTTTGTGCCGCTTCCGGTCCTTTTACTCCTCATAAGAAACTCTCAACTGCTTCATGACCTTTGACTTTTACTCATACCAAACTCTGCCACTTCAGGTCCTTTTCCTTTTACTCCTCATAACAAATTCTGCCGCCTCAGGTCCTTTTACTTTTACTCATAACAAACTCTGTTCCGCTTTACATTTATTTATTTATTATTTATTTACATTTACATTTATGCCTCTTTCTTTTACTTTTATGCCTCATAATAAACTCTCTGCCGCTTCGCATCCTTTTCCTTTTACTCATAAGAAACTCTCTACCGCTTCAGGTCCTTTTACTTTGACACCTCATAAGAGAACCCAGGTTCTCTTGCTCTGCTAGAGAATGTGGGTTCTCTCTCTCTGCTGGAGAACATGGGTTCTCTCCTCCAGCGGCTGGTTACAGATTGGAGTTATGAAATAGGAACATGTTGCGTGGGCCTGACAGGTGAGCAGGTGAGCAGGTGAGCAGGTGTGTCGCTGGTTCGCATGACGTCATCGTCTCCGTAACGCTGACTCACTCTTTCCTGAGTCGGCGTTTTTTTCCACTTAAACCTTTTGGTTGTTTTGAAGTTCATGAGGTTTGTGAGTGAATTCAGTGTTTTCTGCTTCAGTGGTGATAAACAGTTTGTTCCTGTTATGAAGTGAAACAAGACGACGCCTCTTTGCAGATCACTTCATTTTGCAGGATAATTCAGTATTCCCTTTACTCTTCCCCCTCGCGTCACCTGTCGCTTCCTCTACCTGGAGACAGGAAGTCCGGTTTTCTCCGCAGGTGTAACGGGAAAACAAAAACCTGCTTCCTGATTGGACGACCTGCTGCGTTCTCATTGGCTCATTTAAAAAAAAAACAATAATCTCGGTTATGTAGTCAGGTTTTTTCTATCTTTATGAGACGGGTCAAAGGTCACGAGACTCAGCGAACTGACCGAGCGCTCAGGGCGAGTAAAACAAACACTCGCAGGTTCTCTCTCTCTCTCTCTCTCTCTCTCTCTCTCTCTCTCTCTCTCTCTCTCTCTCTCTGGTGCACAGTAGTCTCAGATGTCGGCCTGGCTGTGTTTTATATCTGCCGGCCGATCGCAGCAGAAACAAAGGGCCCAGTCTTTAAGGGGAACGGGCGTCTGACGAGGAGGAAAACCAGCTTCCAGCTTCAGCCCGAAGGTTTGAGTGGAGAGGAAGGAAGGAGGAAGGAAGGAAGGAAGGAAGGAAACTGGAGTCTTTCATATTTATGCTGGAGACGGTACCTCGTCTCAAAGCCACTTCCACCTCTTCACATTGAGCATTGGCCCGTATCATTACTGCGTTGTGTCACGCCGGCCCTTTAAGAACATGAGTGTTTCTGCATGTTCTCCATGAAGTGGGGAAAAACTCCTGAGTTGCAAAACCTGGAGCTGCAGGAGGCAGGACGAGGCAGGTCTGGCTGGTTCGGGTTCAGCAGACTGTCGCCCTCGAGGCTGCACGACGAGCCGGCTCTGCGGGGGCCTCTGATTGGCCGATATCCAGGGTTGTCATATCCAATGGGCGGACAGCACGGGATCCGTTGGTGTACGTGTGTGTGTGTGTGTGTGTGTGTGTGTGTGTGTGTGTGTGTGTGTGTGTGTGTGTGTGTGTGTGTGTGTGTGTGTGTGTGTGTGTGTGTGTGTGTGTGTGCGTAAGTGTGTGTTGACACAGTGAAGTCAGACGGTTTGTTTTTATTTGAACGTCTGGGTGCAGGGTGCAGGCCTTCACCTGTCCACCAATCAGAGCGCGGGCTGGTCTCAGGTGTGGGCTCAAGGTGTTTGTCGAGGTAAATAAATGCAGCGACATGAGGAGCCGCAGGCAACGGCAACACTGGGAACACTGGGAACACTGGGGACACTGGGGCGAGACATGCATATGGAAAAAAACAATAAACTCATATGTTTATTCACGCTGTGCTTGAGTTTTCAGGTGTGGTTTAGAAAAATAGGATTATTTAGGTTACGTGAACTCAGTAAATATACGTGTGGGAACAACGCAGCGCGTACTGCGCCTTTAAGAGGCCGTTTGTTGTATTTCTGTGATGTCACACCCGGCTGGAGGTCATGTGACTTTGTGCTCGGGGGTCGTGTCACGTCGAAGCAAGAAAAGAAACAGGCGGTTGACGAGAAGCCGTGAGAATCTACTCGGCCTTTCTTTAGGTCGAGTCTCCAGAACCTGCTCCAGCGCCGCCTGCAGGGCCGACGTCTCATTGCTCACCTCGCTGCAGTGTTTACTGCAGGCACAAAGAGGGTTTCCTCACACCGCCGCTGGAACAAGTCCTCAAGGAGACGGACTCTGGATGTGAGCCACAGCCTCCAGACTATGAAGACTCTGGAGGATCTGGACTCCAGACCCTCCACAGTCTGGAGGCTCCTAAGTCTCTGAAGGTTCTCGAGCGTCTTGAGTCCAGAGCCTTCAGACCCCCAGGCTCTGAGAGCTCTGAAGTGTCTTGAGTCCAGACCCTTCAGAGTCTGGAGGGTCTGAATCCAGACCCTTCAGACCCTCCAGACTCTGAAGGCCCCCGAAGACTCTGGAGGATCTGGACTCCAGACCTTCCAGACCCTCGAGAGCCTCCATACTCTGAATGGTCTGGAGGGTCTTAAGGCTCTGAAGGATCTGAAGGGTCTGGATTCAGACCCTCCAGACTCTTTCAAGCCTCCAGACCCTTCAGAGCCTTCAGACTCTGAAGGGTCTGGAGGCTTGGAAGAGTCTGGAGGGTCTGAATCCAGACTCTCCAGACCCTTCAGAGCCTCCAGAACCTTCAGGGTCTGGAAGGTCTGAACTGCAGACCCTCCAGAGTCTTACGGGTCCTTCTCTCGGGCAATGAACCTTTTTGTTTCTTGATCACACATTTAAAACTTGACGTCTTTCTTCACAGTCGTTGTATGAAAGTAATAAAGTAGTTCATGGATATGATTTATGAGATTACAGATAACAGTGTTTCATTCGCAGCGTGTCGTAAAATCTACTTCCTGTTCACGCCCGCTGCCCGTGAAGGGTCATGTGATCTGTAGGCACCACCACGTCTGACTCCGCGGGTTCGGATCCCCGTCGCGCACACGTTAGCGTCGTTAGCTCTCGGGAGGTAAGACTTGTGTGAGAGTCTTGATCTCAGAGTGCTCTGCAGCCGTCCTGCAGGTTGTCGTCTCCGTTAATCCTCGCGTACCTGCGTCTGCATTGTTGTGGTAGAGGTCGGCGAGGTCGTCCTTGAGAGGAAGGCTGATCTCCCTCACATATGTTTTGTCGCAGACGCATCAGTTTGAGGATTAAGACGGCAGGATTAGCATTAAACGTCTCATCCACCTTTTTAAGCTGGTTGACCAACGCAGTGTTGTGATTGGTTCTTTTACAAAGTGTGTGCAACAAAAATATTATTCATGAGGGAACACCTTCATAGCTTTAAAGAAAAGAGCAGTTTCTTTGTAAACTAGAAACACTGAAGTGAAAGATGGACGACGAGTTGTTTAAACAGGACCCAGCGGCAGCTATCTGTCTGTATTTCTATCTACTTAACTACCTATACACCTATCAACCTACCTACCTACTTAACTACCTATTTAACTACCTAACTACCTACCTACATATCTATCTACTTACCTACCTAGCAATCTACCTACCTACTTACCTACTTACCTACCTAACGACCTATTTTACTACCTATCTAACTACCTATCAATCTACCTACCTACTTAACTACCTATTTAACTACCTACCTACATATGTATCTACTTACCTACCTAACTACCTATCAATCTACCTACCTACTTATCTACTTACCTACCTAACGACCTATCTTGCTACCTATCTAACTACCTACCTACATATATATCTACCTACCTACCTACCTACCTACATATCTCTCTACTTACCTACCTACCTACATATCTACCTACATGTCTATCTTCTTACCTACCGGCCTACTTGACTCTGAGAAACTGGCGTTATTGTGGCAGATATTTCTATAAATTCTCGACTAAACTGAAGGACAGAAAACTCTTTGGTGTTAGCGTCAGAGGTCTGGTCACAACATGTCTGTGAGGCGCATCCAGACGGTCTCCAGAGCTCCCAAAGGTTCGAGGGAAGTCGTGGAAAGAGACTTCCTGTGCCTCCATCCCCGCCGTCGCTCTCCAGCTGCTCTGTGGCCGACAGCCTGCAGCTGAAAACAGTCATTCTACCGTTGAAAGCACATTTCATCGCTTATTGTCTCGGAGACGTAAAAGGTTGTGCTGTCGATCGGGTCTGGGATCAGCAGGGGGGGGTTATCTGATCCTGGACTCTGTGTTGACGGCAGCTTCCTGGAAACCCCCGTCCACACAAACACAACATGAAACAACACAAGTGGCGGCCGGGCACAGCCCCGAAAAAAAAAAGAGCCAAACATCCATTTCCAGTAATTAGCGGCTTGTCATGCGATGCCGCTGCGTTGGCAGAGTGCAGCTCTCAGAGGCCTCGGCCTGGATGAAGTCTGGCAATCAGGGAGAGAAGCCGAGCCGTTATCTGATCTAACGAGCTGGAGGCGAGCGGCGCGGCGGCGCTCTGCAGACGCCACGGAGGCATGCGGTCCAGCGAGGGTTACTGCGGCTCTGATGAGCACAGAGGATTTGGGGAATTAAAATATTGATGTGCTGTTGTTTGTCAAGTTGTGGGACGTAAAGGAGGCGACAAAGTGCGGCCTTCGATCGGGGGAAGCAAGTGGAGAAAGTTTCTGCCGCTCTACTGGCGACTAAACTGCTCTTTACGTTCTGCTCTGCCACATGTTTCTGAAAGCTAACGGCACGATCAACGGTACCCTGAGAGTCGGGTTACAAGCCGCTCCGAAGGGTGTCCCCGCTGTAGCAAGCTAGCACTGCTGCTAGCTCCCCGCTGTTGCTAGCTCCACCCTGTAGCAAGCTAGCACTGCTGCTAGTTCCCCGCTGCTGCTAGCTCCCCACTGTAACAAGCTAGCACTGCTGCTAGCTCCTCGCAGTAACAAGCTAGCATTGCTGCTAGCTTCCCATCTGCTGCTAGATCCCATCTGCTGCTATCCCCTCGCTGTCGTCAGCTAGCGGTGCTGCTAGCTCCACGCTAGCTGCTGCTGCCACTGCCCGCCTGGCTCCGGCAGTACTGTTACCCGATGGAGTTTCCTGTGGCTGCTTCACAATAAAAGCCCACTGCTGTCTCTGTCTTTTATTGTGAAGCAGCAGCAGCAGAACTGTTGGGTTTGCAGATGTCAATGAGATCAAATTCAGCTCATTTCCTGCGTCTCCACCGTGTTTAAAAGAGGTTTTAAAAAAGACTGTAAAGAGGAGTTGAAGCTTCCAGAAGCAGAGCTGCAGGCCCAGCCCTGCGGACATGCGTCACCACTCCCCTAACCTTTAAACGGAGTGAAATGCTGCTTTAATTTGTGCCTCCCACTCAGCGTTTCAGGGTAAAAACTGCACTTTTAGTGTTTTTCTTTTCGTACAACAAGGCTTCTGTTGTCGGCCCCAGAAGAAAAGGCAGAAAGAGGAAGACGGTATTTATATTCTGCCCGATCGCTGCGCTCTGCGAAGCCAACGCCAGGCGACCACAGCTGGGCAACACATGGCGGCTCTGGCCTCAGCTGCCAGCCCGCAACACACACACACACACACACACACACACACACACACACACACACACACACACACACACACACACACACACACCCTCCATGTCCTCAGCGCTCACTTAATGCACATAATGCTTCTTCACCGCTCGCGTTCACACACACTTTGTCCAAACAATGTCTGAAACACGCGCTAACCTTCAACACACACACACACACACACACACACACACACACACACACACACACACACAGCTTAAAGTAGGTCAGGTGAGGTTCCCTCCACGGGCCGAGTGCTCTCTGGTTTTTGGGAGCCGGTCAGTCGGTCGTCATTGATCCTGAGTCTCTTCAGTTTTTCAGTTTTTTCAGTTTTTTTCTCGATAACTTGAGTTTTCTGCTTCGGGTTCTTCGCTCTTCTCTTCGTGCACGGTCGCCGTGACTCCATTGTTTTGTTTTTTAACGTATTGTCACAATTTCAAAGTCAAAGTGAAGCCTCTCCGCTTCCAGACAGCCTCGTTTGACCTTCCTCTGACTTTGAGCTTCATTTAATGAGGAGCAGGATGTCCTGTGGTCTGGACTTTGTCACAATGGCGCCTCATCCTATAGCAGAGCTGAGATTACAATTTCTGATGTAAAACATGGAGCATGTGTCTGATCTGCGAGAGGCCCTGAGGCCAGAGGGTGAAGCCTCCACAGAGCAGCTGCAGGTGAGCTGACGGCTCGTCCAGAAGGCCCGTTCTCCTCTCATGACCTGTTGACCCCTCGACAACAACCAGCAGACAAAACCCCGGCGGCTCTTTCTGTGGAGGTTTGCATGTTTGACTCGGTGACGAGGAAACAAGGAAGCTGCTCGGCGAGCACAACGTAGCACAGCGGCGGCTCGGTGGGATTCACGGGCGCTTTGTTCTGAAAACCCCGAAACAAAAGACAGAAATAGTTTGTTTGTTTGAGTCGTGCAGCGTGAGCCTCGGCCTTTAGACCGCCACTCAAAGACCACAGCGCTCGTTTGATCCTCCTTCTCTACCTGGATCACGGCTTAGGATCCTCACGGCGACCTTGTGACCTTGTGACCTTCAACACGTCCGTGTCCTGGACGAGTTGACGGGAGAGGGGATTAAAAATGGCCGCCGCTCGGCCTCACGAAACGATTCCCACCTGAAGATTATTTTTGTTTTGTTTTGTTAAAGTCCAAACAGGAAGAGGAAGTTATAATTCCTCCACTTCAAAGGAGCGAGTGTTCAGGCTTCCTGGAGTCTCCTGTGAACGCGTTTCACAGGAAGCTCGTGTTTATCTTCTCGTTATGGACGGTTTAAAAATGTCAGGTCGTTGTTTCTGTTCCTTCTTCTGGTGTTTCATTTGGCCGCCGCCGAGGAAACCACGACTCTGAGGACGCGAGGAGCTGTGAGGACGCGAGGACACGAGGAGGTCTGAGGACGCGAGGAGGTCTGAGGACGCGAGGACGCGAGGAGCTCAGAGGACGCGATATACGTGTGTGTGTATGAATGTATGAATATGATTCTCAGATTTTGTCTTTTTGTCCGAACATCAACGGGTTCAACCAAAAGAAAAGACACTTGTCTTTGTTTTGTTTGTTTGAATTCACATTCAGTAAACAGGAGCTGTGTCACGTGACAGTGTCACGTGACAGTGTCACGTGACAGTGTCACGTGACACTGTCACGTGACACTGTCACATGACAGCATTGTTGCACAGGAAGTAGAAGACGTATTAATCCTTCATAACTCATAACTCTTTCAGGTGTTCAGGGCGGTGCTTTGCTCTTCATGACTCGATTCACAGAGTTTGTTTGAAGCATCTCCAGCCTGTAATTACCCAGAGGGCTTTGCTCCGTACGCACATATTTCAGAAGTGGCAGCAACACGTTGCCCAGCAGGGAAGTTGCATCTCTCACGTCTCGGTTGCGTTGGGATGTGGAGCTTCATTAAACTGTCCTCGGTTCCCAGAAGCAGACGAGAGCCGCTGACGAGACGCCACAAGGAATGTTCACTGTCATCGGGAATTCATAGCGCCGATGAATGAATGTGTGTTTGTTGAGGGGAAGCTGAAGGAGGCGGGACGGTTCAGACTTCCTGTTCCTGAAGCTTCTGAGAACAAAGAGTTCTTAATATCTTCTGTAGATGTTAAGATGAAGTAGAGATATTACTGAAGACAAAGTCACAGAGACTCAGCTGGAAGACTGAAGGGATGAAGTGTTTCTCATCAGCTGATCGCACCTCATCGCCTCGTAAAAACTAAGAAAAGATCCTCTTCCTCCTCTTCCTCCTCTTCCTCTCACCAACAGAAGAGAAGCTGCTCTTTGTTGGCCGTCAGGCGGTAAAACCTTCACTCCATTTTTCCCTTCTGGCGGTTTGGATTGTTCAACTAAATAAAAAGTCAGCTGTGAGCTCACGTGGCTCCGCCCCCCAGCTGTGAGCTCACGTGGCTCCGCCTCCAGCTGTGAGCTCACGTGGCTCCGCCTCCAGCTGTGAGCTCACGTGGCTCCGCCCCCCAGCTGTGAGCTCACGTGGCTCCGCCCCCCAGCTGTGAGCTCACGTGGCTCCGCCTCCAGCTGTGAGCTCACGTGGCTCCGCCCCTCAGCTGCTCTCCAGATTCAGCAACATGCCTTTAATTACCCAGCAGGCAGCTGGGGAGGATCCCAGAAACGTCTCTGAAGTCTTGAGGAGCAGCGTGGGAAAGAGTTCAAGGCTGAGAGGCTCTTCATCACGTCATTTACTCCTCTTCATCACGTCATTTACTCCTCTTCATCACGTCATTTACTCCTCTTCATCACGTCATTTACTCCTCTTCGTGGCGTCTCGTCCTCCTCTTCATCACGATCAGAAGAATAAGACGAACACAGTATTCGGGCAGAACTGAAAGGTCTCGTTCTGCCGGCTTCTCGTTGCCGTCGTTGCTCAACAGCAGCAACGTTCAGGCAACCAGAAACACGGCGAGCAGCAGACGAGATGAACCCTCAGAACCCAAAACGTTGCTGCCGGTCTGCGTTTAAGAAAAGCGTTAAAGCGACAGAGACGTTCCACGGCGGCGAGCGCCAGCTGGTCGTTTGCATCCTCCTGGTTTCTATTCGTGTTTCTCAAGCGGCTCAACGACGCAGAAAGTTGTAGGAAAACGTTGCAGAAAACTTGCAGAAAGTTAGCACAAACAAATTGCAGAGAATTTGCAGAAAATGTGCAAAAAAATCTGAAAATTTGCAGAAAATTTGTGGAACATTTGCAAAAATGAATCTGATAATTTAACACAAAATTGCAGAAAATTAAAATTTTTTAAAAAACAAGACTGTCGCTCTTTTAACTAGAAGACTTCCTGTTGCACCGTCGTATGGAGCTGTTCTGACTGGACACCGGGCACCACTTCCTGTTTATTCCCCAAGTCGTCATCGTGGCAGCGCAGCGCGAGAGGGGAGCTGGTTAAACGCTGGTTAAACGCTGGTTAAACGCTGGTTAAACGCTGGTTAAACGCTGGTTAAACGCTGGTTAAACGCTGGTTAAACACTGGTTAAACGCTCAATGGAAACGCAGAAAGCTCTGCAGGAAGTTCCACTTTTTCTTTCTTCTCAAGCTTCCAGTTGTTTGTTTCTTCTCACATTTGTGACGTTCCAGAGAAACGTCGAGTCGCTCAGCTGGTGCAGATGAAGCGGTCGAGTCCGTCTTCACTTCAGTCCCCTGAGAGGTCTTCTGTCTGAAACCCTCTGGATCCACTCTGTGGGGCAGGGGGCTTCTGGGTAATGGAGTGCATGCTGTGATCTCCAGCGTGGCTGTAAAAGCTGCCAGTTGTAACACTTGTGAAGTAAATCTTTGCGATGAAGCTTTTCGTACGAGTTCCACGCGGGGGATCGATCCCTCGCCGGCCCGACATCTGCCTCTCATTTCCACCGTGTGTGTGTGTGTGTGTGTGTGTGTGTGTGTGTGTGTGTGTGTGTGTGTGTGTGTGTGAGTGTGTGTGTGTGTGTGTGTGAGTGTGTGTGAGTGTGAGTGTGTGTGTGGGTTCGGTTCCACCGTTTGGAGACTCGAAGCCATTAGCTAAATACTTTCAGTGTCTTAGGAGAAGAGACTTTTGGGTTTCACTGCCGTGTATTATTCATATTTCAGTTTTCTCTGCCTGCGTCGCGGCTCGTCTCTCAAGCTGCAGTAAAGTCGTCCAAACAGAAACCCAGTCGGCTCCTCGCCCCTGAAACCAGATGTGCATCTTCTGTGGGCCGTGAACAGACGACCTCGTGGGGTCGTTCTGTCCACTGTGGCGAGGATGAGCAGCTTAGTCGCACCGCGAGTGAAGGAAAGACACCAAGGACTCGTTTTACCAGTCGCTCAGGAGCCAGAAGATTGAGCTTCCTGCTAATGTCACCTCTTCATTAGCTTCCTGCTAATGTCACCTCTTCATTAGCTTCCTGCTAATGTCACCTCTTCATTAGCTTCCTGCTAATGTCACCTCTTCATTAGCTTCCTGCTAATGTCACCTCTTCATTAGCTTCCTGCTAATGTCACCTCTTCATTAGCTTCGTGCTAATGTCACCTCTTCATTAGCTTCCTGCTAATGTCACCTCTTCATTAGCTTCCTGCTAATGTCACCTCTTCATTAGCTTCCTGCTAATGTCACCTCTTCATTAGCTTCCTGCTAATGTCACCTCTTCATTAGCTTCCTGCTAATGTCACCTCTTCATTAGCTTTGTGCTAATGTCACCTCTTCATTAGCTTCGTGCTAATGTCACCTCTTCATTAGCTTGTTGCTAATGTCACCTCTTCATTAGCTTCCTGCTAATGTCACCTCTTCATTAGCGTCGTGCTAATGTCACCTCTTCATTAGCTTCCTGCTAATGTCACCTCTTTATTAGCTTCCTGCTAATGTCACCTCTTCGTTAGCTTCTTGCTAGTGCTCGTGTCCTTCGGCCTCACTCGTGTCCTTCGGCCTCGCTCGTGTCCTTCGGCCTCGCTCGTGTCCTTCATGCTGCGTTCATGTCCTCGTCTTCGTGGGAACTCACAGTCGTGGGTTTCTCTGTCAGCTTCAATGTTCACAGTGATTCACATCACTGCTGATCAGATAAATCCTGTAACAAGCTTTTGAATTTTCCTCATCGGAGTCCCTGAAAACTTGCAGCGACGTCCTGGTTTTGTGTTCTTCGTCGCTCTGCCTCGTCTTCCTCCCTCAGCCTCTGTTTCAGGGTTTAATCTTGACGCCAACCTGCAGTGATGCGTTGTCCTCGAATGCATCGAATGTCCTCCTTTAAGTACGTTGCAGAAAACATAAATAACTTTCAAAGTTTCATTCTTGAGGATCGGTTCCTTGGCTCGGCGCCGGGCCGCTGGAGGATTTAACAAAGAGAAAAGAACGAGAACGCCGGCACTGACGTTTGTAAAACTGCAAATTCAACGTGCCATAAACTCATGAACCAGTTTATTCAAATGAAAACCTGAAAGATTATTACTTTAAATCCATGCAAATGTTACACGGACGTCCAGCGAATCATCTGAAGTCTTCTTCATGAAATGATGATGAAGGAAAACGCAGCAGGAGACTAACACAAACGCACTTCAGCGGTTTTTGTAATGAAGAAACAAAGAAAACAAAAAGCTGAAGTTTACCTGATTCTGTTTTTATTTTAAATCTCAGTTCAGATTCTCGTCCTCTGATGAGAATAATATGTGCTGCTGCTCACTGAGCTGCTGGTTAAAAGGTCTTAAAGTGTAATTAAGTCATGAATCCTGGTGTGTGTGTGTGTGTGTGTGTGTGTGTGCGCGTGTGCGTGTGTGTGTGTGCGTGTGTGTGAGAGAAATGTGTGCGTCTTTATTTGCAGGTGCTTTGTTTCACACTGACGCGTGTGTGTTCCTGTCAGTGTGCGTCTGTGTGCCACAGTTTAATCACGCATGATTGTGTGTGTGTGTGTGTGTGTGTGTGTGTGTGTGTGTGTGTGTGTGTGTGTCATTGTGAGACTTTTCCCAGACCTTTCCAAAAGTCAATACAGCACCCTAATCAGTTCCCACAATCCCCTGCTCTGACTCGGTGTGTGACCTCTGGGCTGACCTCGTGGTGGTCGCTTCTCTGCGAGCTGATTGGTCGCTGAGGCTCAAGGTCAGAGCTGATTGGTCGCTGAGGCTCAAGGTCAGTTTTTGCTTGTGGACTTCCTGCCGGCTGCTTCCCAGACAGCAGCTCCGTTGAGCTGTCACTCACATCCTCCCTCCTCCTCCTCTTCTACCTGCACATGCTTCTGCTCCGCTGTGTGTGTTCTCTGCTGTTGAACTATTGTGCACTTGACAATGTGAACGTTGTGTTGTTTTTAAAGGGTGAAAAGTTTGTCGTGCAGGTGCTTCGTGTCGCCTCGACCAGCTTCCTTCATCTGCAGCTTCATTTTGAAATCTGTGTTTGTCCGTCAAATAAATAAAAAACACACAAAAGGTAAACGTGAAGAGACGGTTTAAAAGTTAATAATTGATCCGCTAATCAGCTGCAACGAGCTAATCGCCCAACGCCAAACACAGAGCCCGACATGGGCAGTACAAGTACTACTTTAGTACTACTGTATGTAGTATAAAGCACTACTATATGTAGTATAAGTACTACTTTAGTACTACTGTATGTAGTGTAAAGCACTACTATATGCAGTACAAGTACTACTTTAGTACTACTGTATGTAGTGTAAAGCACTACTATATGTAGTACAAGTACTACTTTAATACTACTGTATGTAGTGTAAAGCTCTACTATATGTAGTATAATGTACTACTATATGTAGTATAATGTACTGCTAAAGTCAGGGTCTTCCCCTGGTTTGCGTTCTCGACCCCGTGACTTCTCGGCGCTGTGAGCATCTCCAGGCTTCAGGCTGGAGGAGCAGCAGCTGCTGCTGTGCTGCTTCCTCTGCTCGGGGTCAAAGGTCAGCGGGCCGACGCCGCGGAGCAACAACTGGACTTCTGCCGGCTGGTTTGTTCTGCAAACTGGTGGCCGCCGCCCTCACGTCTGAGGGAACGAACGCAGAACGCAGCTGTCTGCAGCAGCGATGAGGCGTCAGAGAGAGAGAGAGGGAGAGAGGGAGAGAGGGAGAGAGAGAGAGGGAGAGAGAGAGAGAGGGAGAGAGAGAGAGAGGGAGAGAGAGAGAGAGGGAGAGAGAGAGAGAGAGACAGAGAGAGAGAGAGACAGAGGGAGAGAGAGAGAGAGAGAGAGAGAGAGAGAGAGAGGGAGAGGGAGAGGGGGAGAGAGAGAGAGAGAGAGGCTGTGGTGGAACACAGGACTCTGTTTGTTACGGCAGAGGAAGAGGAATCTCTCAGACGAGGCAGCTGCTCATTTCCGACCCCGGCGGCGTGCGAGCGCTCCTCCCTCCTGGTTTCACCGGCCGCCCTGCAGAGAGAGCGCGGGCGCACACGGAGGTCAGCGGAGAGGAAACACGAGCAGGGGAAGCGTCAGGGGTTTCGACCCCAGAGCCTGCAGGCCGCAGGGCCGCGGCCCCGCTTGTGGGTCCTGGCCGGCAGGAGGTGTCGGGGTCGAGGCCACGGGGCTGTTTAACTCCCTCACACGAGTTTGAAGCAGATTATAAAACACAATCAAAACCATTAATGACACAATTTCTTCCCTAATCATTTGAATCCTGTGTTTTTGTGCAAACATTCACTATAATTGATCTTTCTGGACCGGAGCCTCGTGCTGATTCTGCTCGTCGGCGTTAAAAGTAAAAGTTTTCTTCTTCTCTTGATGAAAACCGTGAGTTTATTGATCCATTGCACCTCAAAACTCACCTGGACCTGAAAGTACTGACGCAGCCCGTCAGGAAAGTTTAACAGCGATGACTTTGAAACAAGCTCTCTACATCTTTGTTCCACAGCGGACGCAGATGTCGGCTCTGACTTTGTGTTCTCAGGGTTTCAGTGTCGTCCGGTCAGCATCAGCTCCTTGTCACAATATTTTCTGGAACATCAAATCTGCTCAGAAAGCAGTCGCTCACATGTCAGAGAAACAAACCCACGAAGACTTCATCAGTTATGGTTTGGGATGAATCCAGACGCTGGATTATAATCCAGCAGCAGCTTCTCGTCCCGGTCTGACTGCTGTCTCTCGCCGGTGCAGCAGCTGCATTATTGTTCCCACTTTGTTTGGAAGTTGTTGGTTTTGGGTCGTGACTCTTTGAACGCTGACCTGATCTTCGTGGTTGCGGCCGCTTCCTGGATCTTATTATTTATTTGTGGAGTCTTTCGGGCGCAGTGGAGGCGACGCTGAGGAATCTCAAACATTCCTGACGGGAGACGTTTGGAGAGCATCTGCAGGGGAGGAAGCCGACTGGACAACGTTAATGAACCCAGAGGAATGTTCACGTCCTCATCGGCTTCAAACGACTCGACCGCGTCTCAGAGCTCCTTTGGTGGGCGGGGCCAGTTTGTCTTCAACAAACTATGGTTTTAAGACTTTATCATGTTTCTTCTTTCTTCAACTTCTTCTACCTTTTTCTCTCCAACGTCATAAATAATTAGAGAAGAGACTGTTGATAGGAAGTGGCACACGCTACGAATGTTATGGATGTAGAACAAGTTGAAAGTTGTAGCAGCAAATGTAGTAAATGCTATCTGGTACCTCAGCCGAGACATGGAGGCGGAGTTAAAACATCGCAGCTCTCTAATTGGTCAAAGAGAATCATCGTTTTAAATAACCAAACTACGCAGATAATCTAAAGATGGCCGCCTGCACAAACACACAGTGCAGCTAGTGGAGCGGCCCACTCCTCTGTTTTTACTACTACTGCTACTACTACTGCTACTATTGCTACTACTGCTACTACTGCTACTGCTACTACTGCTACTGCTACTGCTACTACTACTACTACTACTGCTACTGCTA